>NC_053026.1:475325681-475429655 GCF_003073215.2 Triticum urartu
AGAGTGTAGGGCCACTGATGGAACACTAGCATCCTATACTAAGCAGTAGGATAGCAGGTAATGGTAACAACAGTAGTAGCAAGGACAGGCTATGCATCAGGATAGGAATAACGGAAAGCAGTAACATGCTACACTATTCTAATGCAAGCAGTATAAAGAAGAGTAGGCGATATCTGGTGATCAAAGGGGGGGCTTGCCTGGTTGCTCTGGCAAGAGAGAGGGGTCGTCAACTCCGTAGTCATGCTGGGTAGCAGCGGCGTCGGTCTCGGTGTCTATCGAGAGAAGAGGGGGGAGAAACAATAAATTTTTAAGCAAGCATATGCATAGTGATACATGACATGTCAAGTAACGGCGTTAGAGGTGCCCTAACGTGGTAGTAGGTGATACCGGTGAAGGGGGATAACATCCGGGAAAGTATCCCCAGTGTTTCGCGTTTTTGGGCAGAGGAGCCGGAGGGGGAAAGTTGTGTGTTCGCTATGCTAGGGATGCGTGGCGGACGAACGGGCTGCGTATCCAGATTCGTCTCGTCGTTCTGAGCAACTTTCATGTATAAAACTTTTTCATCCGAGTTACGGTTTATTTTCTATGATTCATCAAAGTTTTAGACATTTTTGAAATTTATTTAATTATTTAAATTGAACATTATCCAGAACAGTGAAAGGTGATGTCAGCATGGCATCACCATGACGTCAGCAGGTCAAACCCAGCTGACCAAGGTCAAACCTGGCCCATGGGTCCAGCGGGGCCCACCTGTCATCCTTTGTTTAGGTTAGTTAGGGTTTAGCTAATCCAGTTACTGTTTAATTAAACTAACTAATTAATTAGGTTAATTAAATAGAATTAATTAACTTAATTAATTCACTAATTAATTAATTTAATTAATTATTAAATTAATTAATTCATTTTAATTTATTTTATTTTTCATTTTCTTTTAAAACGTTCTGTGGGCTGGGCCCCTCTGGTCAGTGGCCCGAAGGGGCCTTAGAGGGCGTGTGGGCGTTGCGGGTGCGGGCGGGGGGATGTGGGCGCCCGCCCGAACGAAGCATGGGCGCGTGCGTGCACGGGGCGCCGGCGCCGGGAGCATGGTCGGCGGCGCGGCTCGCCGGCCGGCCGTGGCAGGCAGAGGCGAGTCAGGGTGGCGGTGCGCAGGCGCTAGGGCGGCGGTGGTGCGGGCGCAGGCCAGATCCGGCAACGGGGAGAGAGAAGGGCAGACGGGGCTCACGGGGAGGGTCGCGTGCGAGCTCGAGGAGGTGCAGGGGCGGTCCGGCGACGGAGAGGCGGGGCGGGGCATCCCGGCGAGCGGCGAGGTGGCACGTCGGGGTCGAGTTGGAGACGGCAGACGAGGGCGACAGGGTCGGGGTAGCGACAGCGTAGGCGAGGTGACTCCGGGTCGGCGAGCGACGGCGTCGGGCGGCTTGGGGTGGCCGGAGTCCGCGACGGCGAGGCAAACGACGTCGGGGAAGGCCATCGCCGTCGTGCGGCGCTGGGCTACAGCGGCGGTGGGAGGCGCGAGGTGGCCGATGGGGACGACGGCGTCGGAAGAGGCAGACCGGTGGGGAGGAGGAGGCAGGCCGGCGAGGGAGCTCCGGCAAGGTCCTCGGGCGGCAGCGTCGGGGCGGCGATGAGGCATGGCCACGGCTTCTCGTGGTGTCGCGCGAGGGAGAGGAGGGCGAGGAGACGACGGGCGATCCGAGCGGCGGCGGGGGGCGGGGCGCGCCAGGGTCGCGGGGCCGGTGGAGGTCGCTGCCCCCGATCTGGATCGGGGGAGGGCAGAGGGGGCGAGAGACGTGGGGGGGGGGATCGTGGGAGGAGTGGGTGAGTGGGGGGGTGGACCGGGATAGGGTTTCCGGGGTATGGGGGTTAAGGGTGCGACGTGGTGGGCCGGCCAGCTCGGCGGCTAGCTGGGCCGAGGCCCATCGAGGGTGGGGGGTTGGGGCCTTTCCCCCCCCTCTTTTACTTTTTGTTAATTTTCCTTTTATATATTTCTTTTCTGTTTTCATTTATCTCTTAATTTTATTTAGATTTATTAATTATTCCAAAGATCCTAAATTGCTAGTTTTAAATATACCACAACCACGTTAAATTGTTAACATTAAATAAAATAGTTTTCATTGGTTTTAATATTGCCAAAGCGTTTAAATAATAGTTTTTGCTACTGTTTTTAAGCATTTTAGAGTATCCAAACAATTTATAAAAGTGTGGTTTCTCCACCTTAATTACCTATGCAATACTTCGATCACTCTGAACATTTTAGTTTTAATAATTGAAAACATTTATTGTTTGCTCGATTTTGGATTTGAATTAGAATCGGTTTCGAACTAATACGCGATTAGCAACAGTAATCGTGGTGATGTGGCATCATTATCGGAGGGTTACTGTAGCTTAACTATCCGGGCGTCACAATTCTCCTCCACTACAAGAAATCTCGTCCCAAGATTTAGGACCGGGAGTAAGGGGGAAAGGGCCTGGTTAGGTAATTCTAACAAATCTCCTCAGTCTTGGTTGCTTTTCGCGAGGAGGTCAATCCATTACATTGATGTCTTCATTCTACTGCTTCAGGTCATCATTATGAAGTCTTCATCCTTTCTTCGGGGGTTCCATCGTTCTTACGAATCGGTAACGGGGCAGATTGGCAACGACAGAATGCTATAAGGGTAAAATCTGGGGTTAACCCAAGAATGATCATACGAGTGCCTCTCGAGTTGAGCAATTAAAACACATTGAGAGTAAAGTTCGAAGGTACAATAAGAAGTTTCAAGCAGATAGATAGTTGCTCGAAGTCTGAACCTGAGTGAGAAAGGGGTTCAGAGTAGCGAGAGTAAGTATTGCGTCTGATACCAGATTAGACCATCTCTAGTAAGGTGGCTGGTGATCTTCATACGAAGCCCATCGTGAGGAATAACTTCGGAGATAGGGGTATACAGGATAGTCAGGTTTCGATCCTGGGACCTTTGGGTTATGGGCCCACCATGTGGGTTAAAAATAGGAGCGGTGACATCTTGCACGGTCACAATAGCAAGGCAGGTCAGAGGGTAGCCTGTCAGTTATGTCGGCAACAACATCGGTATCAAGGGCGAGGGACGAAGAGAACCATTTTCCTGCTCGTTGAACGAGGCAGACCAATAGGCAAGGTTCTCGTCCATCGGTGGCTACCGGAATGTCATCAACAATAGTAACAGGGTCACACTGACAGAGTTGTAAACCGAGGTGTTTACCTAAGTAGGAGAATATTACTGCTTAGGTCATATAGACCACAAGAAACGTTAGCCCAACAAATGGAAAGAAAATATGATTATCAGATTAAACAGAACAATGGAAAGGAAAATGTGTTAAAACACATATTTCAGGGTATATCCCTCCCAAGGACAAGCAGTGCATGATATCCATAGCAGGATATAATGTAGAAAACTCCTTAGGTAGGGGAGAGAAATTTCATGACATTACCCATACAGCGGTGTTTGGATAATTGAGCAGGAAACATTTAGCATGGGGCTTCAAATGTTCTTGTTGAAAAGCGGAGTACCATAGACATGCTTCGAGATAGCATTGACATGGTCGTCAAGCAAAGATTACACTTCGGATACACGAAGGATCCATCAGGAACAACTTGTACAATAAGCCTTACAATTTCCTCTTGGAAGAATGGATAACCTTGCTAAAAGGAAGAACTATAACAATAGGTCCTCCGGCCAGGTGTGCTAGGCATGACATGACCTTACCGGGTCATATAAGAACCAATGTTATAGCTATTGAAATTATGTTCCAACCATCATATCTGAACGAGGTTCAGATCGATGGCCGTCAGGATAACTCAGACTTTGGATGCCTGAGAAGAAAGGTGCAACACAAATTTTCGAGATGACATTGTAAGATTCTCGGGAATTGAACTATGCAAGCGAGTTCCGAAACAAGAGTTCATCAATAAACCAATGAAGGAATAAGGAGGTAGTTGATGAACTCAGTGACAATTCATCGAGATTTCGAAAGGATGGGTTTCCAAAATTATGTGAACAAGGAGATAACATTTGTCAGATCAAATGATATAATATAATGATGTATGCTCGAGGAAAGCATACACAATTGAACATTGACTGAAAGGTGCACCCGAAAGATGGGCTTAGGTAGCATGATCAACGTTAGAATGGTGGTTCAACAACCAATAGTCTAAGAACGAACTATCGACCATCAACTTCAAAGCAATAGGGTTGTTAGAAGTACAAAATTCCACGTAGTACCGTTCACTTGTTGGAATCCCGGTTAGAACCAACACGGGGACCAAGAAAGAAAGGTGATGGTGAGAAGTATTACCTGTATCAAGAATCCTTAAGGGGTGATGAAATCCTCACGACTTTCTTGACATTAAATATGGTAATACTCCAAGGTAAAGAAGAACAATGCGGGATAGCAAGGAACTCAAGGTATAACACAAAACACGAACTAGTTTGTGTTGGAGGGAAGTCAATAAAGTGGTTGATGGTAACACAAATCACCGAGGGCCAGGATGGTATTTATCACCATGAATTCAATTGATATCTTGGAAGAGCTCGGAATGCTGATGATGATCATGACACATTTGTCGAGAGATTTCATGAAGATGTAATCAATCGGTGATGACATCTAGTCAAATGAATGATAAACGGAAGGTTATTGGAACCATGGTTACGACACAAACTCGAAATCAAGCTTGCGGTTCAAGGCGAAATGATATGATGAGGAAAATCGACGTAAGCTTAGCTCATCGTCGAGAATTGTGCTCCGTGAAGAAGGACCAAGTAGCACAGTTAAAATTTAGCACCATGATGATATAGCCGATCAGGCTAGGAATGACTTAAGTGATTATTAATTCGTAAGCAACAACAACTATTTAAGAGTTATTGAACCAGAGTGCGGAATCGATTCACTTATTGGTGTCCTCGATTGACGACAACCCAGAACCCGGAAAAATTGGAATCGGTGAGAAATAATAGTTGATGAAGAACCCATAAGAAGTTATGCAGTTCTATGATATTCTTGAGATACCAGAGTGTAATACACGACGGTAGATCAAAGTAAAGGTTGGTCGGGTGCAACGATCTGTAGAAGACAATTACTTTAACTTGTCCGAGAAATGGAATTTAAAGGACAACATGGTCGGAAACACTATTGAAAAAGGCCAGATCCCGGATATAAGATGAACTTATACCAAAGGAATAATTTAATTTAAAAGAAGCTTTAATGATAAGATGTACCTCGTGTCCATGGGCATGAACACAAGGTTCAAGGTCGACTCCCACTTCTCCAATGCATAACCTTTCATTCACTTCTCACTTTCGAAGAAGTTGTAGTGTTGAAATTTTATTTGGCAAAATACCGGAAGTGTATGACTCGTGAAAACTTTCAAGTTCACACAGTTTAGAGAAGGCATAGGTTCAACCCATCAGGGCATCTTAGGAGTATATATCACAAATTTCAAGAATAAATAACACAAGCTCGATAGTAGAGCATGCTTGGGAAAGCAGAGGATACAATTTACCAAAGGCATTATGTATCCGAGGAAAGGCTCACAAACTTATTGAATATGAAGGACGCTATCGGATAAAATCCAACAAATGATCTGGTGGTCCTCAAGGGATCTGGTGTGAGCATCGGTACTCAACCAGAGGGAGAAACAATGCAAGGAGATCAGACTTTAGAAACAACTGACTAATCCAGAGCTCAAATGCAAAGGCATTATCAATTCCAAGACAAGGGATCAGAAGCAATGCTCTGATCAGGGATGGATAAGTTGAATAGCCCTAGGGGTACAATCGACGGCAATTGGATTTGTTGAGAACCAGCTCGTGTTTAAAATGATATATGAGCCGGAGGGATAATTTTCAGGGAATAACTGATGATTGCGTGCATTCACACACATGTTGAATCAACATGATCAGAATGACGGTGCCTAAGGATACTAACGAATATTGCCAGACATATGGAAAGCATCCATCATGCAAGCAGACAAGTATTGCCGAGCAATAAGCTATTAAGGATTTTTGGAGGATCGAATAGTATTTCGATGACCATTGTGAAACACATGAACAACTGGGGGATGAGCGGATACTCGATAAGTGCGAGAATTATCCGTAGGGGTATTCAGGTGTCAAAGAACAACAAGGCAGTAAGCCCAAAGGATTATCGAAACAACGACGAGTATTTCGGGGTATCTTGTAATAACAAGACCAACTGGGAATAAAAGTAAGAACGACAGGTGTAAGTATTTATCCATAGGGATTTTTTGGTGGTCGGGAATTGCAAAAGCAACATGCATAAGGTCTCGAGAAAATATCGGAGAGTATTGTCAGAATCTTCTGTTGAAGTAGTCGATCATCCGTAATGAAAGGGTTCTCCGGCAAGAAGTGGTAACGAGAACCTAGAGTTAGATTTTAGCAAAATCTTTTAACCCGAATAGAAGAGAGATCAGATTCCCAGAGTATAGACAAGGAGTAAAATATCCTAGTACCACCCAATGGCGACGTGTGCCCGTAAGACACACATCCATGTTAGTAAAAGTTTTGTATTGACTAGACTCGACTTCGGCCAAGGAGTATGGAAGGGGGATTCCTACAGGCAGTTGGCTCTGATACCAACTAGTGACGCCCCCGATTCAATCGTACACTAATCATTCACGCAAACATGTACGATCAAGGTTAGGGACTCATGGGAAGATATCACAACACAACTCTACAAATAAAATAAGTCATACAAGCATCATATTACAAGCCAGGGGCCTCGAGGGCTCGAATACAAGAGCTCGATCATAGACGAGTCAGCGGAAGCAACAATATCTGAGTACAGACATAAGTTAAACAAGTTTGCCTTAAGAAGGCTAGCACAAACTGGGATACAGATCGAAAGAGGCGCAGGCCTCCTGCCTGGGATCCTCCTAACTACTCCTGGTCGTCGTCAGCGGGCATCACGTAGTAGTAGGCACCTCCGGTGTAGCAGGGGGTCGTCGAAGGTGGCGTCTGGCTCCTGGACTCCAGCATCTGGTTGCAACAACCAGAATGAAAGGAAAAGGGGGAAAAGGGGGAGAAAGCAACCGTGAGTACTCATCCAAAGTACTCGCAAGCAAGGAGCTACACTACATATGCATGGGTATCAAATGGAATAAGGGTATCATATGTGGACTGAACTGCAGAATGCCAGAATACGAGGGGGATAACTAATCCTTTCGAAGACTACGCTTCTGGCAGCCTCCGTCTTGCGGCATGTAGAAGAGAGTAGACTGAAGTCCTCCAAGTAGCATCGCATAGCATAATCCTAACCGATGATCCTCCCCTCGTCGCCCTGTGAGAGAGCGATCACCGGTTGTATCTGGCACTTGGAAGGGTGTGTTTTATTAAGTATCCGGTTCTAGTTGTCATAAGGTCAAGGTACAACTCCAAGTCGTCCTGTTACCGAAGATCACGGCTATTCGAATAGATTAACTTCCCTGAAGGGGTGCACCACATAACCCAACACGCTCAATCCCATTTGGCCGGACACACTTTCCTGGGTCATGCCCGGCCTCGGAAGATCAACACGTCGCAGCCCCACCTAGACCAACAGAGAGGTCAGCACGCCGGTCTAAACCTAAGCGCCCAGGGGTCTGGGCCCATCGCCCTTAGCACACCTGCACGTTGCGTGGGCGGCCGGAAGCAGACCTAGCCTAGTGGCGTTCCAGTCCAATCCGGCGCGCGCCGCTCCGTTGCTGACGTCACGAAGGCTTCGGCTGATACCACGACGCCGGGATACCCATAACTACTCCCACGTAGATGGTTAGTGCGTATAGGCCAGTAGCCAGACTCAGATCAAATACCAAGATCTCGTTAAACGTGTTAAGTATCCGCGAACGCCGACTAGGGCCAGGCCCACCTCTCTCCTAGGTAGTCTCAACCTGCCCTGTCGCTCCGCCCCAAAGTAACAATCGGGGGCCGTCGGGAACCCAGGCCCACCTCTACCGGGATGGAGCCACCTGCCCCTTCAGCCCCCATCTCCGAACAGTATCACAGGTAATGTAACTGTGTAAAGTATATCGTATATGCCCGTGATCACCTCCCGAAGTGATCACGGCCCAGTAGAATAGCATGGCAGACGGACAAGAGTGTAGGGCCACTGATGGAACACTAGCATCCTATACTAAGCAGTAGGATAGCAGGTAATGGTAACAACAGTAGTAGCAAGGACAGGCTATGCATCAGGATAGGAATAACGGAAAGCAGTAACATGCTACACTATTCTAATGCAAGCAGTATAAAGAAGAGTAGGCGATATCTGGTGATCAAAGGGGGGGTTGCCTGGTTGCTCTGGCAAGAGAGAGGGGTCGTCAACTCCGTAGTCGTACTGGGTAGCAGCGGCGTCGGTCTCGGTGTCTATCGAGAGAAGAGGGGGGAGAAACAATAAATTTTTAAGCAAGCATATGCATAGTGATGCATGACATGTCAAGTAATGGCGTTAGAGGTGCCCTAACGTGGTAGTAGGTGATACCGGTGAAGGGGGATAACATCCGGGAAAGTATCCCCGGTGTTTCGCATTTTTGGGCAGAGGAGCCGGAGGGGGAAAGTTGTGTGTTCGCTATGCTAGGGATGCGTGGCGGACGAACGGGCTGCATATCCAGATTCGTCTCGTCGTTCTGAGCAACTTTCATGTATAAAACTTTTTCATCCGAGTTACGGTTTATTTTCTATGATTTATCAAAGTTTTAGACATTTTTTAAATTTATTTAATTATTTAAATTGAACATTATCCAGAACAGTGAAAGGTGATGTCAGCATGGCATCACCATGACGTCAGCAGGTCAAACCCAGCTGACCAAGGTCAAACCTGTCCCATGGGTCCAGCGGGGCCCACCTGTCATCCTTTGTTTAGGTTAGTTAGGGTTTAGCTAATCCAGTTACAGTTTAATTAAACTAACTAATTAATTAGGTTAATTAAATAGAATTAATTAACTTAATTAATTCACTAATTAATTAATTTAATTAATTATTAAATTAATTAATTCATTTTATTTTATTTTATTTTATTTTTCATTTTCTTTTAAAACGTTCTGTGGGCTGGGCCCCTCTGGTCAGTGGCCCGAAGGGGCCTTAGAGGGCGTGTGGGCGTTGCGGGTGCGGGCGGGGGGATGTGGGCGTTGCGGGTGCGGGCGGGGGGATGTGGGCGTTGCGGGTGCGGGCGGGGGGATGTGGGCGCCCGCCCGAACGAAGCATGGGCGCGTGCGTGCACGGGGCACCGGCGCCGGGAGCATGGTCGGCGGCGCGGCTCGCCGGCCGGCCGCGGCAGGCAGAGGCGACTCAGGGTGGCGGTGCGCAGGCGCTAGGGCGGCGGTGGTGCGGGCGCAGGCCAGATCCGGCAACGGGGAGAGAGAAGGGCAAACGGGGCTCACGGGGAGGGTCGCGTGCGAGCTCAAGGAGGTGCAGGGGCGGTCCGGCGACGGAGAGGCGGGGCGGGGCATCCCGGCGAGCGGCGAGGTGGCACGTCGGGGTCGAGTTGGAGACGGCAGACGAGGGCGACAGGGTTGGGGTAGCGACAGCGTAGGCGAGGTGACTCCGGGTCGGCGAGCGACGGCGTCGGGCGGCTTGGGGTGGCCGGAGTCCGCAACGGCGAGGCAAATGACGTCGGGGAAGGCCATCGCCGTCGTGCAGTGCTGGGCTACAGCGGCGGTGGGAGGCGCGAGGTGGCCGATGGGGACGACGGCGTCGGAAGAGGCAGACCGGTGGGGAGGAGGAGGCAGGCTGGCGAGGGAGCTCCGGCGAGGTCCTCGGGCGGCAGCGTCGGGGCGGCGATGAGGCGTGGCCACGGCTTCTCGTGGTGTCGCGCGAGGGAGAGGAGGGCGAGGAGGCGACGGGCGATCCGAGCGGCAGCGGGGGGCGGGGCGCGCCAGGGTCGGGGCGTGCCAGGGTCGCGGGGCCGGTGGAGGTCGCTGCCCCAGATCTGGATCGGGGGAGGGCAGAGGGGGCGAGAGACGTGGGGGGGGGGATCGTGGGAGGAGTGGGTGAGTGGGGGGTGGACCGGGCTAGGGTTTCCGGGGTATGGGGGTTAAGGGTGCGACGTGGTGGGCCGGCCAGCTCGGCGGCTAGCTGGGCCGAGGCCCATCGAGGGTGGGGGGTTGGGACCTTTTCCCCCCCTCTTTCACTTTTTGTTAATTTTCCTTTTATATATTTCTATTCTGTTTTCATTTATCTCTTAATTTTATTTAGATTTATTAATTATTCCAAAGATCCTAAATTGCTAGTTTTAAATATACCACAACCACGTTAAATTGTGAACATTAAATAAAATAGTTTTCATTGGTTTTAATATTGCTAAAGCGTTTAAATAATAGTTTTTGCTACTGTTTTTAATCATTTTAGAGTATCCAAAAAATTTATAAAAGTGTGGTTTCTCCACCTTAATTACCTATGCAATACTTTGATCACTCTGAACATTTTAGTTTTAATAATTGAAAACATTTATTGTTTGCTCGATTTTGGATTTGAATTAGAATCGGTTTCGAACTAATACGCGATTAGCAACAGTAATCGTGGTGACGTGGCATCATTATCGGAGGGTTACTGTAGCTTAACTATCCGGGCGTCACATATGCACTTTTCTATCAATTGCTCGACAGTAATTTGTTCACCCACCGTAATACTTATGCTATCTTGAGAGAAGCCACCAGTGAAACCTATGGCCCCTGGGACTATTCTACATTATATTAATCTCCCGTCAACAAGCTATTTCTGGCGCTGTTTCTTTTGCAATCTTTACTTTCAATCTATATCATAAAAATACCAAAAATATTTATCTTATTATTATTATCTCTATCAGATCTCACTCTCGTAAGTGACCATGAAGGGATTGACAACCCCTTTATCACGTTGGTTGCGAGGTTCTTATTTTTTTGTGCAGGTACGAGGGACTTGCGTGTAGTCTCCTACTGGATTGATACCTTGGTTCTCAAAAACTGAGGGAAATACTTACGCTACTTTACTGCATCACCCTTTCCTCTTCAAGGGAAAACCAACACAGTGCTCTGGCGCCGTTGCCGGGAGATCTACGCACAAGTCAAGACATACCAAGTACCCATCACAAACTCTTATCCCTCACATTACATTATTTTCCATTTGCCTCTCGTTTTCCTCTCCCCGACTTCACCATTGCCGTTTTATTCGCCCTCTCTTTCCGTTCGTCTTTTTAGCTTGTTCCTTGTGTCGTGTGTGCTGTCATGGCCAGTCCTTTATCTACTCCTTTGTCTCCCGAGAATGAAGTTCTTAATTTTAAATAAATGGAGGGAGAAAATCGAAAAGATGCTTGGTACGGAATTTGCAATGCTCAAAATAGATCAACTAGGAAGCAATCTACTTTTGTCCTTCTTCGAAATTTTTATGTAGGCATCACCCCTTGGAATAGATATATTCTCGACACCATTACCGGAGGGAATTTCATGGGTAGCCATCTTTTGATTCTTATAATGCTATTGTAAATTTGTTTGGCCCACCACCTCTTTTGGTTAATGAAACTGTTTTAACTTTGGAACATGTTATGCAAAGGCTGGAAATTATTGAAAATAAAGTTGCCACTATAGAATTGATTTAAAATTTGGATATAAAGATCCACAACGAAATTATCCAATACGGATCTAAGGTGGGAGTTGCTCTTAAATTTTTTAAAGAAAAGGAACCCATAGTTAACGAAAAGATAGATCAAGGTTCCACAAGAATTGATAAAATTGAGGGTATTATTACCAACTTAGGGTCTGACTTTTCTTCCGTGAAAAATACTCCAAAACTTTCTAATGCTAAATTTGCCAAACTGATGTACGTTCCTAAAAATAAGGGTGAAACTTCTAGTAAGGGGAATGCGGATCCCAAATCCATAAGTGTTCACCCCAACTTTCTCGCTATCATTAAGGAACCTCTTGCTACAAATGATTTTCTTGATTTCTTACCTAGGAGTTTGATCGTTAATAAAAAGAAGGAAACTCCTAAGGGTTATAAGTGTTCTATTGAAGAATTGCATACCAAAGATGATAATACATAGAACTATCCTTGCTTTTATGCCTAGCTAGGGCGTTAAACGATAGCACTTGTTGGGAGGCAACCCAATTTTATTTTTGTTCCTTGCTTTTTGGTTCTGTTTAGTAACAAATAATTCATCTATCCTCTGTTTAGATATGGTTTTATGCTTTTAATTAGTGTTTGTGCCAAGTAGAACCTTTGTGAGAACCTGGAATTAACTTCCAGACCCTCCTGTGTATTTTTTTCAACCCCAGGATCATTGTTGACAACACAGTGAAATGGTATCATTGCAGAATACGTAAAAGCATTAGAAGTAGTATATTTGTCACAAGACATACCTAGTGAGATGTCTCATGACATTTACAATCAGAAAACAGCGGAAAGTAAAATGCGTAGTGACTCCATCTTAGCCACAGGCAGTCGATGTAGTACACATGACCTCACTCTTGCAGATCGCCATAGTAGTCGTAGTCATCACCGTCGTCTTCATGGAACTCTATTGTCAAAAAAATTATTGCCATGAGTACATTACGTACTCAACATACCTCCTTCAAAGAAGGTCCTAACAACTACATGAGGCTTCAAAGGAAGGCTGTATGGCTCATTTGCATAAAAGCTAATTTTGTTTGAAAAATATAGCAGTTGGATA
This sequence comes from Triticum urartu, assembly GCF_003073215.2. Lineage (NCBI taxonomy): Eukaryota > Viridiplantae > Streptophyta > Magnoliopsida > Poales > Poaceae > Triticum > Triticum urartu. Next base: position 475,338,330 of record NC_053026.1, read on the forward strand.
AAAGCGGTTTTGATGAAAACATGTTTTATCTCTAGAATAAATTTCATCAAAGGGAGGATCCTCAATCAACTCACACTCTTCATAGGTTTCAAGAATAGGGGCAAAGAGGGAATAAGCAAGATAGGTCCTGTACGTCAAGAAAGATTCATGTGTTGTCCATGACCGTGGACACGACTATTCGAATAGTTTTACACTCTACAGAGGTTGTACACTTTACCCACATGACACAATCTCGTCTTGATGCCACCAGTGGCCGCTGGTATAGTACACCATTTGGTATACCGGCAGGGAGATTGTGACGAGGTCTTTGGACTAGATCCCCCAAAGATGTGACATGCCCACCGGGTCTGGCGCACGGAACTAAGAGTACATCCTCAAACCAGTCCCCCATCTGTGCCGAGGATACTCGTCGCAAGGCAGCTATCCCATCTGCGGTACGGCGACATCGACACCTAAGGCTAACTAGCTTACTTGACCAAGCTAGTGCCATATAGCATGTGGCTGTACTGTTATCACAATCTTCAAATCCAAGACTTATTAGGCCTTAAGCGGCACGGACGACTGATTGCCCCTTCAACTCGTGAAGGGCGGCCAATCGCTCCTTCAATCCTTGATTCAGTTGTCGCCCGCGCCAGTATTCAGATGGTAAGTTTCACCTAGAGTAGAAGAGGATAGAGAAGGTCAACAAAGGCCAATAGGCCTAGCTCAGTGTTAAGTTTCAACTGTCAATGACTCAGAAGCCATTCAACAAGGAACCTATAGGGTGATAAGAATGGCTAAGCATTTCTACACTACGAGAACTTTATACTTCTACTCAAGTGTCAAGTAAATAGGCGACAAGCGGATCGAGGTAATGTGTCAATCGACATGCTAGCTACGAGAATTAAAATAGCATGCACATAGTAACAATAAAACTCAATGCAATTTTGTAAACCATAGGATAAGTATGATCAAAGAAGGAGGCATGCCTTCGTTGTTGAGTCCCTCTTCGGTAACCTGTTTCTGTCCATGTCCAACATCGTCGTCACTCCCTACTCGTCGTAACGATAGCAAAGGAAAACAATAAATACCAAAGAAATAGAAAATCCAAATAACATCCAAAACAAATTAAGAGTGGATGGATAGCAAGATACTGATCGAGATGGAGATTCCAAAAGGAGGTAAGTAGAGGACTCGATGAATTGACAGGGTTTAGTTGATGATGGATAATCAAGGCTTGCCAACAATACTAACGTTCTAATACAAACTATGGTACTAACAATTAGTAGTGCCCACTACACATCTCAGCTTACTATATAGGAAACTGTTACGAACAAACCAAATTGCATGAACATACATGGAATAATCCATCTGATGCATTTCAACTACTCAATCATAACATGACATGATATAATGGTCAATTGCAACCAAACATATACAACAACTATATAATAATCAAACAAAAGCAAGTATTCTATAAGACAACTAAACCAACATTACAAACCATTCTAGTCAAGCAACAAAACATCATACAACAATATGAAATGAAATGATCTCAGTCTTGTCCTAAAATATTATTAAAAGGAAATAGAATCAACCGCATTATATCAAACTAATTCATTTTTCAAACAGTTAACAAGAACTACACAACACATTGAACAAATGGATGAACAACTATCTTAGACATGATATGGTCAAGGGTAATTATCAACCACAAATAAATACTAGGATGAATACAAATATTCATAATGGTTAACAACAACCAAAGTATAAACATCAAACACAATTATTATAGTGAGCATTGCTATAACAAGAGCCAATCTAATACTATGGTCAAAACTAAATAAACAACTAAATCAAGACACATCTTCACACAAGGCATGTGAGTATAGAATCACTAGAGGTCTCACCGAGTAACACATGCATCACACAAACAAGTGATCATGATAAGATACTAAACTAGGACATGGTCTTATTACTAAAGAACGACTAATACCAATAAACACTAGCGGTAATAATATCACCACAACACAACTCAACTAACATGAAAAGTAAACTAGTCTAAGCATGTGATGGACTATTGCAACACATATACAACACTCATAATAGTAACGTGAGACAAGTCAATCATATAGGAGCAACACAAGTACAATGATAACAAATGGAACACCATAAGACATGAAAGATCACTTCCATGAACGGCATCTAGATATACAACAATGCAAGAACTAGATACGCTGTATAACCCTAAGTATGAATGATCATCACACGAGATGCCAAAGTATGATACTAATAGAATAGAACTCGGAAAAATGAGATAACTTAGTTAATATCATCTAACATGGATATCAAGAATGGCAAGATCACACAAACTTACAAACTAGTTAATTATGTCATATAAGCATATGGGCATACCATACCCGCATTTAGGCAAGTAAATAACTAGATCATGGCTTCTACCAATTTAACATGTCTTATACTCGCATGAGTAAGAAAGTGGCATGTATCTATATTTAGCTCATCCAACACTTGCAAGTACCTAAAGTACACAACTAGGCATCATATAACATAAAAATTGGTAGACACACATGATGCTGTCTAGTTATGCAATCACAACAACATGACACCATATTGAACAAGCAAGAAGTCATTTAATAAAAGAAAGTGCGAGATCAACAAACTAGTATCATGTGAATCATCTCAATGAAAGCTAACCATATATGCAATCACACGGTAGTCCATAGTAGCAGTGCTATAACACATGGTAAGAGATAAGTAAACAAGCTATCTGCTTGAAGCAATTGTTAACATGGCATGGCAATAAACTAAGATAAATAAACACACACCAAACAATTATCAAAAGTAATAAACGAGGTTATATGCCATAAGAATAAATTCTATATAGCAATAAAAATATGAACCATGTCATAAAGCAACCAACCATGAATCTAGAATGGTGACATGTAAGAAACCATAGGAACAACTACACAAAATGTGTTATGCCACAGGGAACTATAATGGAATTGTTCTAAAGTAACATATCACTTCATTTAACATCTAGAACCTAGCATAAAGAAAACTATGCAAAATCACACACGATTAAAATAAACAACTATTATATGCCTATAGTCATCAAACAAATCGTATAGATTAAACATGGAGATTTCTACGCATGGCAATAGTTCTAAAAAAATAGAACACAGGCAAAAAAGAAATATATATGGGGTAGCACAAATTACCGCACCAAAGGAAATACATATAACTATTTTAACAATTTAAACAAGAGTAAAATAAATCTAATAAATCGTATTTTACTCCTAACATTAAGAAATAATTAGGAGCGACTCCTAGGCATATAAAAAACAATGAAAATTACATTCTACCAAAAAGTTCACCGAATAATCTACACATGCATAGGAGTGGACTATAGACAATAAACAAATTATCCAGTCAAAACAATATGCAAAACTTATTTTAAATAACTATGATTCATAAAAAAATAATCTAACAAATCACATATCACACCAAAAAGAATAGAGGCATAACACGAACATATGGAAATATCATATAAAAAGATCATCGAACTAGAAAGACCCTTGTATTCTACCGCAAGAATGAGTACGAAAATATATATTGTACCGCTTGCAAGATCAAAATATCAATCTAACTCCACGACATGGTTACTACAACTACAAGAAACATTTCATACGTTGACCACAAGATTATCCGACAGACAAAAAATATAAAGACAAGCCGATGCCATCAAATCGAAATTTGTTTTGGACAAGCGCGGCCAGTGAGATAGATAGTTTGAAACATGATGTCTATGAGATACTATGAGTGATGTTGAGAAGGTGTGCATGAGGAATTGGATAGAGGCTCACCGAGTTGGACAGAACGGTGTGGTGAACTTGACGAATAGTGTACACGCACATGTGAAATTCTTCGCGTGTGGTCAACGGAATGCGTTCCTTCTTTCCTGAATGGATCCATCGCATCGAGGGGAACCTTCTAGCGCAAGGGCATGGATGGAGATGCTTGAAGTCGCCGGGAACAAGCACCGGCGTTCATGGAGCAGCAACACTTCGTGGATGTGTTTTGGAAGAACGGATAAGGGAGAGGACAGGAGTTTCTGCGGGGTGGAAGAGGAGATCTTAGAGCATGTCTAGATATCTTCAAAAATGAAAATGATGGATATTTAAGGGAGTTAGTGGAGGGGCTTCCTTCAACATAAAGTTTCTGTTATGTACGTTTCTGTTCTCTTCATTGGGGACGGACAGATAGAAGGAAGAATAGGATGCGCACAATATGGACTAGACTTTAGTTTTGGAAACTGATGGGATTAATGGGAATTAAGGAGGGTAGCAAATTCCTTGTGTCCTTTCCTTTTTACGTGACTGTTGATGTTTCCTCTTTTCTTGAGTTGTTGTTTTTTTTGAGACAAACTCCGAAGCTTTTTATTCCGACGTCACAATGTTTACAGGGACGAAAGAGAGACCGTCCGGCTGTCCCAACCAAACATGTCGGCCAGACGGAAGGGATAATGCATGCTTCGCGAGCTTTTGAGCCTCGATATTCGAGCTCCTAAATTCGTGAGAAATATTACATACTTGGAAAGATAGTGTATGCTCTAATATTTCATGTATGATCGCACCATACTCTGTGGGATTCTTCTCCTGGATATCTAGTACCACCACCTTCGCATCGGAGGCCACCTGGATGTTTTCCACGTTCAAATCATCAGCTAGAGCAAGAGCCTCCCTGATCGCCATGCATTTCAGAGTCGCTGGTTCAGATATACCTCTGAAGACCACTGCCGAGGCTCCCAAGAAGTGTCCGTCTGAATCTCTAGAAATCGCTGCTACAACTCCATGTCCTCTTCCTCTCCCCACTGAAGCATCAACATTAAACTTTGCCAGCCCTCCAGATGGAGCGATCCAACCTGATCGTCATGGCACTGGTCTTGCACTCTGCGTCGTTTTGATGGACTGCAGTGCGTTGAGTTCATTCACGTATGAGTGTACAAATGCTAGAACAGAAGACGGGCTTTGATAGATATGCTCATAAATTGCCTTGCGGCGTGCTCCCCACAGTGCCCAAAGAGTGACCACAAAGTTTCTAAACTCATCATGAGATAGCGCCTCTTGGATGGAGAAAAGCCACCTCTTCGGATCTGGTTCCTCGTTTCTGCTGAGCACATCAATTATATGTTCAGAAGACAGCGCCCATGTGCTTCGAGAAACAGTGCAGTTTAACAGCGCGTGTCTCCAAGTGTCTTCGGCTCCGCATAGGCAACACGCGGCCGAATCCGCCATGTTTCGGTGATGCAAAAGTGCAGCCGTCGGAGTGGTACGCCTAGCAAATCTCCATAGGAAGACCTTGAGCTTCGATGGTACCTTGATTCCCCAAAGTTTTGTCCAACCATCGCCATCTGCGTGTGTGTGAGAAGACCCATCTTGTTCATATAACCAAGATTCACGACTTAATTTCCTCTGTTGAATCATCCTATAGGCGGTTCTCACTGAGAATATCCCCCGCCTATCTTCGCTCCATGCCCAAAAGTCATCAATCTGTCTGGTGCAAAGAGGGATCTACAAAATTGCCTCCGCATCAATTGGTATAAAGGTTGACTGAACTAGCTGTTCATTCCACGAGGATGTAGCATGGTTGATTAGTTCTGAAACTCTCTGTGGCGGATGTTGGATAAGAGATGTGATCGATCTCTTTATAAGTGAGCGGGGTAGCCAATTGTCAAACCATATGTCGGTAGTTTCTCCGTTGCCAATTCTCCTTACTAGTCCTTGCACCATAATGTCTCTCCCGTCAAGAATAGCCCGCTAGATCTGTGATGGATGGTGGCCCAACTCTGCTTCAAACAAAGATACATCCGGGAAATAAACACTCTTGAGTATGCGTGCGCTCAAGGATGTAGGGTATTGGAGCAGAAGCCATGCCTGTTTGGACAGTAGGGCCAAGTTAAAAATTTCCAAGTCCCTAAAGCCAAGACCACCAAGATGTTTAGGCTTCATCATCTCGTCCCAGGATACCCAGCTTGGCTTACGCTTCCCTTGCTTACTCCCCCACCAAAACTGCCTGATCAAGGAAGTGACACTCTCACATAAACCCCTTGGCAGGCGGAAGCACGACATAGAAAACACCGGCATCGACTACGCAACTGACTTGATAAGCACTTCCTTTCCCGCAGCTGACAATTTTTTTCCATCCACCCTCTGATCCTTTCACATACTAGGTCTCTCAAGTATCTGAAAGTGCCATTCTTTGAGTGCCCAACGTCCGTAGGCATCCCCAAATACCTGTCGCTGAGGGATTCATTCTGGACATTCAAAGTGGTTTTGATGCTTTCTCTCATACCCCGCGGACAGCCTCTACTGAAAAAGATAGATGATTTCTCGTGATTTATGCAGTGTCCTGAACTCAAACAGTAGCGCTCCAATAGGTTTGATACTGCAACAGCCCCTTCAACACTCGATTTAAATATCAGCAGGCTATCATCAGCGAAAAGGAGATGGTTCACGACGGGCGTCGTGGGAGCCACCTTGATCCCTTCTAGCTGAGATGACGAAGATTTGGATTTCAGTAGGCACGAAAGGCCCTCTGCTGCGATTAAAAGGAGGTATGGGGATATCGGATCTCCCCGCCGAATTCCTTTGGATGGATAAAAAGTGTCTAGTCTCTCACCATTAAAAAGTACTGAGAACGATACTGACCGCACCATGTTCATGATGATTTGTACCCATGCTGGAGCGAAGCCCAGCTTGACCATTATTGCCTGCAAGTAGTCCCACTCTAGTATGTCATATGCTTTCAACATATCGAGCTTTAGGGCACAAAAACTATTAACCTTGGCTCGTAGTCTCATTAACCTTGAGTTGTTGTGAACGTACAAAGAAAGGAGAAGAGGGGTTTGCTCGGGAGAGATGGGCCAGTTTGGCCAGCCCATAAGGCAGAGGAATGGGTTGCCACAGCCCAACATAGTTAGCAAGAAAATAAAAATGGGCATGGCCCAATCGGGCAAAAGAAAATGAGAAAAGAAAGAAATCAGATTGTACCTTGGAAAATTATGGCCAGGGTTTTATAGAGAGAATAAGTAATCACAAATTGATTTTCCTTTTAGAAAAGGAAAATCTAGAAAGGTATTAAAGTTGGAGCAATAGCAAACAACTTAAAAAAATTAGTGACGCATAATTTAATATGCCGGAGGCAATAAAACAAACCCAACTACAAGAGAAGAACAAAACTGCAATTTTAATTTAGTTTGGTATTAGTTCAAATTAAATCCTTCAAATAATAAAAGTCCAATTAAGATTTGCTAACAAATAAAACAAACGAAATTTTATTGCCCTGATTTTTGGAAAAAAAACATTCTCCCCATTCCAAGAATCGAGATGTTACAACCTTTGGGAAGACTTGGGGAAAGTATTTGCGATCTTGCCGTAAAAAACAGAAACTTTAGTGCTCATGAGATTTGCTGCCATTTTTTACTGGAGAGTGCGATTAGGTTTATTCTTTTTGCAGATGATTAATAGATAAATTCCTCACGTCCGGAAATTTATTTTAGAATTTTTAGGGTTACATAAGTATTCGAAACCTACAGATTACTACAGACTGTTCTGTTTTTGACAGATTCTGTTTTTCGCGTGTTGTTTGCTTATTTTGATGAATCTAAGGCTAGTGTCGGAGGTTATGAACCATAGATAAGTTGGAATACAGTAACTTAAGTGGTGGGTTGTTTTCTTATACTGACGGAGCTCATGAGATTTTCTGTTTAAGTTTTGTGTTGTGAAGTTTTCAAGTTTTGGGTAAAGATTTGATGGATTAAGGAATCAGGAGTGGCAAGAGCCTAAGCTTGGGGATGCCCAAGGCACCCCAAGGTAAAATTCAAGGACAACCAAAAGCCTAAGCTTGGGGATGCCCCAGAAGGCATCCCCCTTCCGTCTTCTTCTATCGATAACTTTACTTGAGGCTATATTTTTATTCACCACATGATATGTGTTTTGCTTGGAGCGTCTTGTATGATTTGAGTCTTTTCTTTTTAGTTTACCACAATCTTCCTTGATGTACACACCTTTTGGGAGAGGCACACATGAATTGGAATTTATTAGAATAATCTATGTTCTTCACTTATATCTTTTGAGCTAGATAATTTTGCTCTAGTGCTTCACTTATATCTTTTAGAGCACGATGGTGGTTTTTGACAAAATCTGTTTTTCGCGTGTTGTTTGCTTATTTTGATGAATCTATGGCTAGTATCGGAGGATATGAACCATAGAGAAGTTGGAATATAGTACCTTAAGTGGTGGGTTGTTTTCTTATACTAACGGAGCTCATGAGATTTTCTGTTTAAGTTTTGTGTTGTGAAGTTTTCAAGTTTTGGGTAAAGATTTGATGGATTATGGATTAAGGAGTGGCAAGAGCCTAAGCTTGGAGATGCCCAAGGCACCCCAAGGTAAAATTCAAGGACAACCAAAAGCCTAAGCTTGGGGATGCCCCGGAAGGCATCCCCTCTTTCGTCTTCTGCTATCGGTAACTTTACTTGAGGCTATATTTTTATTCACCAGATGATATGTGTTTTTCTTGGAGCGTCTTGTATGATTTGAGTCTTTGCTTTTTAGTTTACCACAATCATCCTTTCTGTACACACCTTTTGGGAGAGGCACACATGAATTGGAATTTATTAGAATACTCTATGTGCTTCACTTATATCTTTTGAGCTAGATAATTTTGCTCTAGTGCTTCACTTATATCTTTTAGAGCAGAGTGGTGGTTTTATTTTATAGAAATTATTGATCTCTCATGCTTCACTTATATAATTTTGAGAGTCATTTATAAAAACATGGTAATTTGCTTTGGTTGTGAAATTAGTCCTAATATGATAGGCATCCAAGATGGGTATAATAAAAACTATCATATAAAGTGCATCGAATACTATGAGAAGTTTGATATTTGATGATTGTTTTGAGAAATGAAGATGGTGATATTAGAGTCATGCTAGTTGAGTAGTTTTGAATTTGAGAAATACTTGTTCTAAACTTTGTGATTCCCGTAGCATGCACGTATGGTGAACCGTTATGTGATGAAGTCGGAGCATGATTTATTTATTGATTGTCTTCCTTATGAGTGGCTGTTGGGGACGAGCTATGGTGTTTTCCTTCCAATCTATCCCCCTAGGAGCATGCGCGTAGTACTTTGTTTCGATAACTAATAAATTTTTTGCAATAAGTATGTGAGTTCTTTATGACTAATGTTGAGTCCATGGATTATACGCACTCTCACCCTTCCACCATTGCTAGCCTCTCTAGTACCGTGCAACTTTCGCTGGTACCTTAAACCCACCATATACCTTCCTCAAAACAGCCACCATACCTACCTATTATGGCATTTCCATAGCCATTCCGAGATATATTGCCATGCAACTTTCCACTGTTCCGTTATTATGACACGTTTCATCATTATCATATTGCTTCGCATGATCATGTAGTTGACATTATTTGTGGCAAAGCCACCGTTCATAATTCTTTCATACATGTCACTCTTGATTCGTTGCATATCCATAGTCATATTTACATAGAGTCATATTTTGTTCTAAGTATTGAGTTGTAATCTTTGAGTTGTAAGTAAATAAAAGTGTGATGATCATCATTATTAGAGCATTGTCCCAAGTGACGAAAGGATGATGGAGACTATGATTCCCCCACAAGTCGGGATGAGACTCCGGACGAAAAGAAGAAAAAATAAAGAAATAAGAGAGGCCATAAAAAAGGGAGAAAAGGCCAAAATAAAAAAAAAGAGAAAAAATGAGAGAAAAAGAGAGAAGGGAAAATGTTACTATCCTTTTTCCACACTTTTGCTTCAAAGTAGCACCATGATCTTCATGATAGAGAGTCTCCTATGTTGTCATCTTCATATACTAGTGGGAATTTTACATTATAGAACTTGGCTTGTATATTCCAATGATGGGCTTCCTCAAAATGCCCTAGGTCTTCGTGAGCAAGCGATTTGGATGCACACCAACTTAGTTTCTTTTGTTGAGCTTCCATACACTTAAAGCTCTAGTGCATCCGTTGCATGGCAATACTTCTCACTCACATTGATATCTATTAATGAGCATCTCCATAGCCCGTTGGTACGTCTAGTTGATGTGAGACTATCTTCTCCTTTTTGTCTTCTCTGCAACCACCATTTTATTCCACCTATAGTGCTATGTCCATGGCTCACGCTCATGTATTGCGTGAAGATTTAAAAAGTTTCAGAACACCAAAAGTATGGAACAATTGCTTGGCTTGTCATCGGGGTTGTGCATGATTTAAATATTTTGTGTGGTGAAGATAGAGCATGGTCAGACTATATGATTTTGTAGGGATGAACTTTCTTTGGCCATGTTATTTTGAGAAGACATGATTGCTTAGTTAGTATGCTTGAAGTATTTTTATTTTTATGTCAATATCAAACTTTTGTCTTGAATCTTTTGGATCTGAACATTCATGCCACAATAAAGAAAATTAAATTGAGAATTATGCTAGGTAGCATTCCACATCAAAAATTCTACTTTTATCATTTACCTACTCGAGGACGAGCAGGAATTAAGCTTGGGGTTGCTTGATACGTCTCCAATGTATCTATAATTTTTGACTGTTCCATGCTATTGTATTATCTGTTTTGGATGTTAATGGGCTTATTTATACACTTTTATATTATTTTTGGGACTAACCTACTAACCCAAGGCCCAGTGCAAATTGTTGTTTTTTTTGCCTATTTCAGTGTTCGTGGAAAAGGAATATCAAACGGAATCCAAACGGAATGAAACCTTCAGGAGAGTTAATTTTTGGAACAAACGTGATCGACAGGACTTGGAGTGGACATCAAGAAATCAACGAGGAGGCCACGAGGCAGGGAGGCACACCTGCCCCCTGGGTGCGCCCCCATCCTCGTGGGCCCCTACTTCTTCCTCCTATATATATTCATATACCCTGAAAATATCCAGGAGCACCTCAAAACCCTATTTCCACCACTGCAACCTTCTGTACCCAAGAGATCCAATCTTGGGGCCTTTTCCGGAGCTCCGCCGGAGGGGGAATCAATCCCGAAGGGCTTCTACATCAACACCATAGCCTCTCCGATGATGTGTGCGTAGTTTACCACAGACCTCCGGGTCCATAGTTATTAGCTAGATGGATTCTTCTCTCTCTCTTTGGATCTCAATACAAAGTTCTCCTCGATCTTCTTGGAGATCTATTCGATGTAACTCTTTTTTGCGGTGTGTTTGTCGAGATCTGATGAATTGTGGGTTGATGATCAAGTTTATCTATGAACAATATTTGATTCTTCTCTGAAATCTTTTATGTATGATTGGTTATCTTTGCAAGTCTCTTCGAATTATCAGTTTGGTTTGGCCTACTAGATTGATCTTTCTTGCAATGGGAGAAGTGCTTAGCTTTGGGTTCAATCTTGCAGTGTCCTTTCCCAGTGACAGCAGGGGCAGCAAGGCACGTATTGTATTGTTGACATCGAGGATAAAAAGATGGGGTTTATATCATATTGCTTGAGTTTATCCCTCTACATCATGTCATCTTGATTAATGCGTTACTCTGTTCTTATGAACTTAATACTCTAGATGCATGCTAGATAGCGGTCGATGTGTGGAATAATAGTAGTAGACGCAGAATCGTTTCGTTCTACTTGTCACTGACGTGATGCCTATATACATGATCATGCCTAGATATTCTCATAATTATGCACTTTTCTATCAATTTCTCGGCAGTAATTTGTTCACCCACCTTAATACTTATGCTATCTTGAGAGAAGCCACTAGTGAAACCTATGGCCCCGGGTCTATTCTACATTATATTAATCTCCCGTCAACAAGCTATTCCTGGCACCGTTTATTTCGCAATCTTTACTTTCAATCTATATCATAAAAATACCAAAAATATTTATCTTATTATTATTATCTCTATCAGATCTCACTCTCGTACGTGACTGTGAAGGGACTGACAACCCCTTTTATCACGTTGTTGCGAGGTTCTTATTTGTTTGTGCAGGTACGAGGGACTTGCATGTAGTCTCCTACTGGATTGATACCTTGGTTCTAAAAAAAACTGAGGGAAATACTTACGCTACTTTACTGCATCACCCTTTCCTCTTCAAGGGAAAACCAACGCAGTGCTCAAGAGGTAGCATGGAGCATGGTATAGTTGGTACTCCTGGATCTCCAAGTTACTTTGGTATTCCACCCTTAAAAGTGTAATTACCAAGCATGGTGGAAATTTCAGGTTCCGGTTTCTTTCTTTTATTAGTAACAATATCTTTCATGTACTTAGCATAAGGGTTCCTTTTAAGCATATCAGTCAAACACATATGCAAAAAGATAGGTCTAATCATTTCACCAAAGCGCTCAAAATCCTCATCATCCTTTTTCTTGGATGGTTTAGGAGGAAAAGGCATGGGTTTCTGAACACATGGTTCTCTTTCTTTACTGTGCTTCATAGCCACAAAGTCTCTCTTATCATAACATTGATACTTTGATTGTGGGTTATCGAGATCAACAGCAGGTTCAATCTCTACATCATTATTATTGCTAGGTTGAGCATCAACATGAACATCATTATCAACATTATTACTAGGTTCATGTTCATCACCAGATTGTGTTTCAGCATCAGAAATAGAAATATCATTGGAATTCTCAGGTGTGTCAACAACAGATTCACTAGAAGCATGCAAAGTTCTATCATTTTTCTTTTTCTTGTTCGTAGAAGAACTAGGTGCATCAATATTAGTTCTGTGAGAATCTTGCTCAATTCTCTTTGGTGGCCCTCAGGATACAAAGGTTCCTGAGTCATTTTACCCCCTCTAGACATAACTCTAACAGCATTATAATTTTTCTTATTATTTAATTCATTGAGCAAATCATTCTGAGCCTTAAGTACTTGTTCTACTTGAGTGGTAACCATAGAAGCATGTTTACTAATAAGTTTAAGTTCACCTTTAACTCTAGACATATAATCACTCAAGTGTTCAATCATATAAGCATTGCGTTTCAGTTGTCTACCAACATAAGCATTGAAGTTTTCTTGTTTAACAATAAAATTATCAAACTCATCCAAGCATTGGCTAGCAGACTTATAATGAGGAATATCACCTTCATCAAATCTATAGAGAGAATTTACCTTTACTACATGTGTCGGGTTATCAAGACCATGTATTTCTTCAATAGGTGGTAAATTGTTAACATCTTCAGCTTTAATACCTTTTTCTTTCATAGATTTCATCGCTTCTTGCATATCTTCAGGACTGAGAAATAGAATACCCCTTTTCTTCGAAGTTGGCTTAGGAGTTGGTCCAGGAAGTGTCCAATCATTTTCATTACTCAACATATTATTCAATAGCAGTTCAACTTGATCAACAGTTCTTTCCCTGAAAACACAACCAGCACAACTATTCAGGTGGTCGATGGAAGCATCGGTTAGTCCATTATAAAAGATATGAAGTATTTCATTTTTCTTGAGAGGATGATCAGGCAAAGCATTAAGTAATTGGAGAAGCCTCCCCCAAGCTTGTGGGAGACTCTCTTCTTCAATTTGCACAAAATTATATATTTCCCTTAAGGCAGCTTGTTTCTTATGAGCGGGGAAATATTTAGCAGAGAAGTAATAAATCATATCCTGGGGACTACGCACACAACCAGGATCAAGAGAATTAAACCATGTTTTAGCATCACCCTTTAATGAGAACGGAAACAGCTTAAGAATAAAGTAATAGCGAGTTTTCTCATCATTAGTGAACAGGGTGGCTATATCATTTAATTTAGTAAGATGTGCCAAAACAGTTTCAGATTCATAGCCGTAAATAGGATCAGATTCAACTAAAGTAATTAACTCAGGATCAACAGAGAAATCATAATCCTTATCGGAAATAAAGATAGGTGAAGTAGCAAAAGCAGGGTCATATTTCATTCTAGCATTCAAAGACTTTTCTTTAAGCTTAGATAATAATTTCTTAAGATCAGATCTATCATTGCAAGCTAAGAAGTCTCTAGCAGTTTCTTCATCCATAACATAGCCCTCGGGCACAACAGGCAATTCATATCTAGGGGGAGAATCTTCATCATCACTTTCATCAATATTATTAGTTTCAAAAATTTCATTCTCTCTAACCCTAGCAAGTTGTTCATTAAGAAATTCACCTAGTGGCACAGTATTATCAAGCATAGAAGTAGTTTCATCATAAGTATCATGCAAAGCAGAAGTGGCATCATCAATAACACGCGACATATCAGAATGAATAGCAGGAGTAGGTGTCGCAAGTTTACTCAAAACAGAAGGTGAATCAAGTGCAAAGCTAGATGGCAGTTCCTTACCTCCCCTCATAGTTGAGGGAAAAATCTTGGTTCTTTTATCTTTCAAGTTCTTCATAGTGATCAGCAGATATAAAGCCTGAGTGACTCAAAGAATAGAGCTATGCTCCCCGGCAACGGCACCGGAAAATAGTCTTGATAACCCACAAGGATAGGGGATCGCAATAGTTTTCGAGGGTACAATATTCAACCCAAATTTATTGATTCGACACAAGGGGAGCCAAAGAATACTCTCAATTATTAGCAGGTGAGTTGTCAATTCAACCACAACTGGAAAACTTAATATCTGCAGCAAAGTATATAGTAGCAAAGTAATATATGATAGTAGCGGTAACGGTGGCAAAAGTAACGGTAGCAGTTTTGTAGTGATTGTAACAGTGGCAACGGAAAAGTAACTCAGCAAAGATCAATATGTGAAAAGCTCGTAGGCAATGGATCAGTGATGGATAATTATGTCGGATGCAATTCCTCATGCAACAGTTATAACATTGGGTGACATAGAACTAGCTCCAGTTCATCAATATAATGTAGGCATGTATTCTGAATATAGTCATACGTGCTTATGGAAAAGAACTTGCATGACATCTTTTGTCCTACCCTCCCGTGGCAGCGGGGTCCTATTGGAAACTAAGGGATATTAAGGCCTCCTTTTAATAGAGTACCGGACCAAAGCATTAACACTTAGTGAATACATGAACTCCTCAAACTACGGTCATCACCGGTAAGTATCCCGATTATTGTCACTTCGGGGTTAACGGATCATACCACATAATAGGTGACTATAGACTTGCAAGATAGGATCAAGAACTCACATATATTTATGAAAACATAATAGGTTCAGATCTGAAATCATGGCACTCGGGCCCTAGTGACAAGCATTAAGCATAGCAAAGTCATAGCAACATCAATCTCAAAACATAATGGATACTAGGGATCAAACCCTAACAAAACTAACTCGATTACATGATAAATATCATCCAACCCATCACCGTCCAGCAAGCCTACGATGGAATTACTCACGCACGGCAGTGAGCATCATGAAATTGGTGATGGAGGAAGGTTAATGATGACGATGGCGACGGATTCCCCTCTCCGGAGCCCTGAACAGACTCCAGATCAGCCCTCCCGAGAGAGATTAGGGCTTGGCGGCGGCTCCGTATCGTAAAACGCGATGAATCCTTCTCTTTGATTTTTTTCTCCCTGAACTTGAATATATAGAGCTGGAGTTGAGGTCGGTGGAGCACCAGGGGACCCACAAGGCAGGGGGCACTCCCAGGGGGTAGGCGCGCCCCCACCCTCATGGGCAGGGTGTGGGCCCCCTGGCCTTGATTCTTTCACCAGTATTTTTTATATATTCCAAAAATATTCTCCGTTGATTTTCAGGTCATTCCGAGAACTTTTATTTCTGCACAAAAATAACACCATGGCAATTCTGCTGAAAACAGCGTCAGTCTGGGTTAGTTCCATTCAAATCATACAAGTTAGAGTCCAAAACAAGGGAAAAAGTGTTTGGAAAAGTAGATATGATGGAGACGTATCAACATCCTCTTGATGACGATGCGCACTTGGAGCTTGAGGTCGTCGGGCACGTCGTGGTCGTCCCCGTGCCGGCTCTTGATGGAGAACACCACATCGCCGACCATGATGGAGCCAAGGCACACGGCATTCATCTTGGGCTCTGGCAGCTCGAAGTGGATGAAGAAGTCCATGGGGTCATGGCTGGTGATGCGCACTAGATGAGGAGGGGTTTGCAGCTGCTCCTCGATGGCGCGGCCCACGGTCATGGGGTTGGCGGCGTGGTGCTCCGCCGTCGTGGTGAGCAAGACGGCGTGCTTGCGTGATACGTCTCCAACGTATCTATAATTTATGAAGTACTCTTGCCATGTTTCCAATATTTTTATATAATTTTTGTATGATTTGATTGGAACTAACCCGGACCGACGCTGTTTTCAGCATAACTACCGTGGTGTTGTTTTGGTGCAAAAATAAAAGTTCTCGGAATGCGATGAAAATCAACGGAGATTTTTTCTGGAAAATATGAAAAATACTGGAACGAAAATCTACCGGAGGGGAGTCACGGGGGCCCCACGAGGGTGGGGGCGCGCCCACCCCCCTAGGGCGTGCCCCCTGCCTCGTGGACTCCCCGAGGGCCCCCCTGACGTGAAATTAACTCTAACTTCTCCTATAAATACAAAAACCTCCGAAAATTAACCTAGATCAGAAGTTCCACCGCCGCAAGCCTTTGTAGCCACGAGAAATCAATCTAGGCCCTCTCTGGCACCCTACCAGAGGGGACCATCATCACCGGAGGGCATGGAGGAGGATCCTGGAGGGGCCATCATCACCATGAAGGCCAAGGACCAGAGGGAGAACCTCTCCCCATCCAGGGGAGGCCATGGAGGAGGAAGCACAAGGGGGAGAATCTCTCCTCCTCTCTCTCGGTGGTGTCGGAGCACCATCGGGAGGGGAATCATCGTCGCGGTGATCGTCTTCATCAACATCACCATCATTACCACCATCATCATCTCTTTTACGTGGTCCACTCTCCCGCACCCCGCTGTAATCCTTACTTGAACATGGTGCTTTATGCCACATATTATGATCCAATGATGTGTTTCCATCCTATGATGTTTTGAGTAGATATCCTTTGTCTTTGGGTTGATTGATGATCTAGATTGGTATGAGCTGTATGTTTTACTTTGTGCTGTCCTATGGTGCCCTCCATGTCGCGCAAGCGTGAGGGATTCCCGCTGTAGGGTGTTGCAATATGTCCATGGTTTGCTTATTGTCTGCGTTGCATGAGTGACTGAAACACAAACACGGATAAGCGGGACATGACGTATGGGAATAAAGAGGACTTAATACTTTAATGCTATGGTTGGGTTTTACCTTAATGATCTTTAGTAGTTGCAGATGCTTGCTAGAGTTCCAATCATAAGTGCATATGATCCAAGAAGATAAAGTATGTTATCTTATGCCTCTCCCTCATATGAAATTGCAATAGTGATTACCGGTCTTTTTAACAATTGCCTAGGACAATTCCGCACATCGATCCACCATTATTCCACACTCGCTATTTATAATATTTAGTAATATATTCTAACTTTATGATAACATCACCTACTTTTATATTTTAGCTCTTCGATATCATACAAACTTATCCTCTTCATACCCACAACATAGTTTTATTTCTCGTTGCTAGATGGAAGCAAACATTCGGTGTGCGTAGAGTTGTATCAGTGGCAGAAAGGGCTTGAGAGAATATTGATCTTACCTTTAGCTCCTTGTGGTTTCGACACTCCATACTTATCACTTCCACCTTTGGAAATTGCTACGATGATTCCCTGCACTTGGGGATTATCATTGCATAGAAGGAACTCCTGGTGCTCCATGGCTGGCATGGTGATGATGACCTTGTGGCTGACTCGTGGGCGGCGGGAGGGTTCGGTGTGGTATGCCCGGCGATCCATGGCAGGCGCGGGCGGCGATGGCGTCGGAGCGGGCGTGGGGAAGCACAATCCCTCCTTCACCGGGCCGCGCTACTGCAACGGACCCAGTCTCTCCTTCATGCTTCCCCTCCCTTATTTCTTGGATTTTGGGGCACTCCTGGCCGTAATAGCCAGGCAGCTTGCAGATGATCCAGTGCAGGGGATCCCGGCAGTCTATGCGCTGGTGGAGCAGGCTAAGGCACCGTAAACAGAGGCCTTTGAAGCGCCTTAAAAAGGCGTCACGACCGCTCTGGCCATTGATGGAGGAGCGCTGACCAGAGCGCCAGGGAGCGGAGGACGCAGGGCGGGCCGATGGGTTTTTTAGGGCGCGTCATTCCTTCTGCGACTTGACTTCTCTCCATCTATCATCGTCGCCCAAAGAGGAATGCTTTGACTCGGGGGAGGGTCTAACCACAATGGATTTTAGCCTGGGCGCCCTGAAGGGGGGATCCGCCGCACGGACCGTTGGTGGAGGCGATGCAGCGGCGGCGTGGGAGCACTCGCCCCGTAGCAGTATTCACGGCGAGGCAACGGCCAGCAGTAATGGTGATGGCGCGGCCGGCAGGGAGTCAGGTACATGGGACGGACTAGAGGACTGAGCGAGATCTGGGATGGAGGCGCGCACTCCCCATCCCGATCTGTCGCTGGACACGGAGCACGAGGAGCGCGCTAAGCTGGGCGGGGAGACTGAACGCATGGCGCCCGTTGGGTGGCGCCGACGCCCGGTAGATGGCGGCGGGGCTGGGTGGCCACACGGCCGGAGTGGCCAACTGCGCGTGAGGTGGGAGGTCCGGGGGAGAGCTCTCCCCATAGAGCACTTAATTACCACCCCTGTAGGAAATTAACTTTGTCTTTTGACCGCTAATCCTCATTAAAAGGTCAATGTAGCTGCCACAACATATGCATAATGAAAGACAATGGTGGCCGCCGTTCGGCTGGGACCTCGACACGGGGTGGGTCCACCATGCTAGGAGGGAGGGAAGAAAGCCACAGTGCGTTGGCACTGGAGGGAGAACCCTAGTGGCGCGGTGATACTTACTCTTACTCCCATCTGCACCTGCTTCTCGTTGTTGCTCATCCGCCGAGGCCGTGTAGCCACAACCAGTCATATTCCCTTTTCACATTAATTACCCTTGATGTTGTTCTACAATTATGACCAGAAATTATCAATATCCCTTCCCCAATACAGAAAGTCAGTGCAAATCAACTATTTCTTCACATAGCCTATCAGAAATCCACCAAATCAGAGATGGATGAATATTGAATACATAGAAAACACCAGGAGAAGCAAAGAACAACAGGGTCATGTGATGTAACCTTTCATCCGACAGAGAAGTCGGGGCATGTGGCAACGGCAGCACTGCCGCCCAACAGAGGGCGCAGAGGAGGGCGTCGAGGGCTCCCGAGCGACACATGGGAACAAGGCGGTTAGGTGGAGGAGCAGTCGGGCAGTGAGGAAGATGGGCCAAACAAAGAGCGTGTGGATGAAGACGCTTTCTATGGTATGTGGCGTAGTCGGCGAAGTACTGCTCTGGGTCGAGGCATCCGCCGCCGCGAGCCATCATGAGATTTGTCAATCAGGCGTTGCCTCTTCCAAACAAATGAGGCGCGATGGAGGAAGTAGATCAAAGGAGGTCATGGAGCACGGGGTCACGGGCGGAGCAGCAATGGAAGGAACATATTGGGAGATGGCGGCACCTATAGTTCCAACCCAAAGAGATAATGTGAGGCGGCTCTAGGGGCTTGATGGGTTGCGTGATTGTAGGGGACGTGCACCTAGTAGTTACAATATTCCTCTCCTGGTTGAGGTGGAGTACGGTCAGTCATTGGAAATTCCTGAGTGCACACCATAGAGCTATTGGATCAATGATGACTGTTAGATTGAGATTTGTGAGACTAATCCTGCGGTGCTGATTTGTTCGTGCGGTGTCGTGGGCCTAATTGTTGGGTGCACGTAAGAAGGTTCTTGTTTGATTGTTTAATAATAGTGGAGAAAAACTATTGGGGAATGCAGTAATTTCAAAATTTTCCTACGCACACGCAAGATCTATCATGGTGATGCATAGCAATGAGAGGGAAGAGTGTTGTCTACGTACCCTCGTAGACCATAAGCGGAAGCGTTATGACAACGCGGTTGATGTAGTCTAACGTCTTCATGATCCGACTGATCCTAGCACCGAAGGTATGGCACCTCCGCGATCTGCACACGTTCAGCTCCGTGACGTCCCGCGAACTCTAGATCCAGCTGAATGTCGAGGGGGAGTTTCGTTAGCACGACAGCGTGATGACGGTGATGATGAAGCTACCGAAACATGGCTTTGCCTAAGCACCACAACGATATGACCGAGGTGGATTATGGTGGAGGGGCACTGCACACAGCTAAGACAATTGTCAACTTGTGTGTCTATGGGGTGCCCCCCTTCCCGGTATATAAAGGAGTGGAGGAGGCGGAGGGGCCGGCCCTCTATGGCGCGCCCAAGGGAGTCCTACTCCCACCTGGAGTAGGATCCCCCCTTTCCTAGTTGGATTAGGAGAGGAAGGAAGGGGGGGGAGAGGGGGAAGGAAAGGGGGGCCGGCCCCCCACCCAATTCGGATTGGACTTGGGGGGCACCTCCTAGGCTCCCTTCTCCTCTCTCCCACTATGGCCCAATAAGGCCCATATACTTCCCGGGGGGTTCCGGTAACCTCCCAGTACTCCGGTATATGCCCGAACTCACCCAGAACCATTCCGATGTCCAAACATAGTCATCCAATATATCAATCCTTATGTCTCGACCATTTCGACACTCCTCGTCATGTCTGTGTTCATATCCGGGACTTCGAACAACCTTCGGTGCATCAAAACACATAAACTCATAATACCGATCGTCACCAAACGTTAAGCGTGCGGACCCTACGGGTTCGAGAACTATGTAGACATGACCAAGACTCATATCTGGTCAATGACAATAGCGGAACCTGGATGCTCATATTGGTTCCTACATATTCTACGAAGATCTTTATCAGTCAAACCGCATAACATCATACATTGTTCCCTTTGTCCTCGGTATGTTACTTGCCCGAGATTCGATCGTCGATATCTCAATACCTAGTTCAATCTCGTTACCAGTAAGTCTCTTTACTCGTTCTGTAATGCAACATCCCCTAACTAACTCATTAGTCACATTGCTTGCAAGGCTTATAATGATGTGCATTACCGAGAGGGCCCAAAGATACCTCTCCGATACACGGAGTGACAAATCCTAATCTCGATCTATACCAACTCAACAAACACCATCGGAGATACTTGTAGAGCATCTTTATAGTCACCCAGTTACGCTGTGACGTTTGATAGCACACTAAGTGTTCCTCCGGTATTCGGGAGTTGCATAATCTCATAGTCATAGGAACATGTATAAGTTATGAAGAAAGCAATATCAATAAACTAAACGATCATCGTGCTAAGCTAATGGATGGGTCAAGTCAATCACATCATTCTCTAATGATGTGATGCCGTTTATCAAATGACAACTCTTTGTCCATGGCTATGAAACTTAACCATCTTTCATCAACGAGCTAGTCAAGTAGAGGCATACTAGTGACACTCTGTTTGTCTATGTATTCACACATGTACTGAGTTTCCGGTTAATACAATTCTAGCATGAATAATAAACATTTATCATGATATAAGGAAATATAAATAACAACTTTATTATTGTCTCTAAGGCATATTTCCTTCAAAAATGAGTACCAAGTTTCATACATTTGAACTTTAATTATTTTTAAATACTATCTTTTGAAAAATATATTAATTTTTCGTAAATTTTAACTTCTGGAATTTTTTACTTTCAGAAAATTAAATTAGTTCTCGCATTGTATGATCCACTTTTTATCTGGACAATAATAAGTCGGTGCATGCAAATTGTGCTTGGCTTGTTTATTTCGGCGTTCCTAGACAATAAGAAAGCCATTTTATTATATTATGTCGCGCTTGATCTCAAAATCACATCGACTAATATAGTCATAAGAGTTCAGCCGCATTTTGCACTTGAAGATGCACACTACAATTGTAGTTTGATCCTATTCATGGAACTGGTCTATTGCGTCTTTTTCTATACCAAAGAACCTCTCCGGTGCTACATCCGGATGTGTGTAGGAGTCATTGTGTTATTTTGGTATTATATTTATTCGATGATTTGGAAAACTAAATGTGGTACTAGATTAGTGAATAGTTCGATCATACAGAAAAGAACAAGCAAATCATGAAATAAATGAAAAAATTTGTGAAAAATGCACTAGCAAAGTAGCATAATGACTCTTATCGGCTCCACCAATGCCGATGGTAATGGTATCCGTACGGATATCTGCTTAGAATTCATTTCATAAAACTCAATTAATAATTGTTTCTCCAACATGCCTTGAGAATGAAAGGTTTCTTCCATAAATGTCGTGAGTGGATCCAAACCTTCATTTCTAGACATGGTGTGGCTGTTAAAGTCAATGATGACATAGGACACCACTTTCAAATGGAAAAGGGCCTATGTCAGGGTGATCCACTGTCTCTAATATTATTTAACATTGTCGCTGTCATGTTCGCTACTTTGATAGAGCGCCAAACAGGACGGCCAAATTGCAGTAGTGATGCCACACCTTGTGGATGCGGGGATATCAATTTTGCAATATGACGTCGATACTATGCTCTTTATGGACATGACCTGGACAATACTCATAATTTGAAACTTTTACTTTCAGCCTTTGAGCAAATGTCGGGTCTTAAGATTCACTTCCACAATAGTGAATTGTTCTGTTTCGGAGAGGCTAAGGAGGCGGCTACACAATACGCTGACTTGTTTGGCTGCGCGCAATGCCAATTTCCAATTGAATATTTGGGAATATTGATTATTCATTATCGACGCCTAACTAACTCAGAGTGGAAGCATGGCGAAGAGCGCCTAGAGAAACATTTGAACAATTGGAAAGGCAAGTTGCTCTTCATTGGAAGACGACTAGTGTTGATCAATTCTATTTTTACAAACACGGTACTCTATATGTTATCCTTCTTCCAGCTCCCGAAAGGGGTGCTACAAAGATTTGACTATTTGAGATCCAGATTCTATTTTACAAATTTGAACTTTCCAAAATTGGAATGTTCATTTTTGAAAATATAAATTTTATAAACTTGCATTTTAAATATTAAAAAATGAGGAATTTAAAGTTTACAAAATTATGACAAATGAACATTTAGAATATATACTTTCCGAAATTCAACTTCTATAAACTTTTACTTTCAAAATTTCAAATTTCTACAGAAGTTGAAGGTAAGGGAGTGGGTGAGAGAGAGAGAGAGAGAGAGAGAGAGAGAGAGAGAGAGAGAGAGAGAGAGAGAGAGAGAGAGAGAGAGAGAGTTGAAATGGGAAGATGCGTGGGCCAACTTTTGGATGCATGAGCATGTGCATCATCCCGGCCTTTGTACTAAATTGAAGGTGGGCCAACTTTTGGATGCATTCGAAAGCGCAAACTCTGTACTAAATTGAAGGAGGGCCTGGAATTCTTGGAATACCCTCTGCTCTTCATCCGATTTTCTTTCTTCGCTAGTTAAAGAATATCCGAATTAAAGGGCAAAATCTTTTTTTTTTTGTTTCTGAGTATTTGAAAAGGCAGCCCGAGCACAACAAAGTGGATGCCTAAATGGTTAAGCTAATCAGGCAGAACATAAATGCACATGTCTGTTTGTCTGTTCCTTAATTTATACAACATGTGTGCATATTGAATTTTTTATGCTTGATTAATAAAACTCATATGGGATGTGAAAGAAATCGTACGCTCGTGCAATTTTTTACTAGTTTTGCGAGGGAACGCTTATTTTTCACGGATTGATGCATAAAAGAATGCTGATATCACCTTATTAGTTCGGTAATGCTAGAAATCTGACATTAAATATTTAAGCATGGCAAATCGAATAACTTTTATGCAAATTTAGTTAACGTGAGGATGACAAATTTAGTTTACGAGCACGGCAATATTCTGGCAAAAAAAATGGGGAGATTCTTTTTTAGTGGAGTCCTATTAATTTTACACGTCCCTACTTGGGACTACGTTGTGCGGATACTTCAGAAAGTGCTCATATCCAGCCGGATACTGCCCGATACGTATCCTGTAAGTATCCCTTGATATTTTGATTAAAAAAGGAAAATAATGTTTGATACTCCTAGGATACTTCTGCGATACGTTTTGGATACATGAAACCCCTCTTTCGACGTGAAATCCCCTCAATAATAAAGGCACACCTTTTGAAGATTCCCAACATGGGCGTGAGTTCATGTGAAAACAAGTTTGTCAATGTTTTTGTTCAATTGAAAGGTGAGCAAGCGAGTATGGATTCATTGATTGGAGCAGCAAACCTAGGCAAATCTCATTGCCAATTAATGGAAGTGGGCTAAATGCAAGAAAAGAAAGAGGAAGGCATGCTTTGACCTAGAAGCTCCTCATATTTGTAATAATTAATATGTGTAACATCTATGTATAAACGTATTCATGTTTTTAGAAAATTGGCATATCGGGCGTATCCTCGTATCCCATACGTATCCAAGTATCCGTGCAACACAGCTTGGGGAGATCCTTTTTTCCTCTGTTTCGAATCAATCATACTCCCGTTATATTTCAACTTTACTCACAGGACCTGATGTATAAACTTGGAGCAAATTTGTGCTGGAATTCAAAACAATAAAAAAGACTGATTCATGTTAGCAGTCCAAGACACGCGCATGTATATATTTTCTTCATTTGTTCAACTAACTTCACTCAAGATATATTTGCCTGATGTATAAACTCGATATACCACTACCAGAGCTTGTCACACCGTGGTCCTGCCACCTAGCCAGCTCTCGGCGGTACGCATGGGGTGGGCACGAGCATCAGCGGCGTCTTGCGGTGGAAGGTCAGCCTGCCGGCCTCCTCCATGCATGGGGTTTGTCTCCTGGTATAAGAATGTTATTCAGAGATATGGGATGGATTGTGTTCTTAATTTTTTCAGAACTGAGGTCCCTCTTAGGTTTGTCAAGTTGATTGCTGCTATGTTTGATGTATATACCATTCATTTCTAGAACATTTTTCGTAGTTATTGCTTAACTTGCAATTTCATTATATGTATAGTTTTAGGGTCAATCAACACTGTAAATTCAAGTCAATGAAAATGGAAATTAAGTGTAATTTCAGTGTATTTGCACTGTGGCTTGAGCGATTTTACTGTATAAATTTAGGGAAATTACTACTGTAATTCATGTGCAACATTGAGTGTAATTCGCGGGGGGGGGGGGGGGGGGGGGGGGGGGGGGTGTTATTGTGTAAATCACAAGGAAAATTACACTGTGATTCTTGTGCAACTCACTGTAAGTCGCAGCAGTTACAACGTATTTTTCAGGGCAATTTTTGTTTTTTGTTAGGTTGGTTTGTCTTTGTTGGGTAACATCATTTTTCTATATAGTTTTGGGGTTTGTCAAAGTTAGGTGATAGGACTCTCTTAGTGTGAAAACTGCAAACCTACAGATTTACAGCGTAATTCAACTGCGCATTTACACTGTCATTCCACCGTAAAACTGTAAATGTACTACTATAAATTACAAATAAGGCTTCACAAAATTACACTAATTTACAGTGGTACTCTACAGTTCTTTTACAGTGGCAATCTGCAGTTCTTACTGTGCTAATATGCAGCAGTTTTTTCATAATTTGAAAGCGTACTCATGTAATCACAGTGCCATTTTTGTTCTACAGTTGATCTACTTTGTTTTCATGTACCACTGTTTTGTTGTTTTGGAAGTGGGTCATGAGTGCATTCGGTTTGGCCATTGTAATATTTTCACTGTATTTTTTGGAAGTCCAGTAATGCCACTCTAATATTTACACAGTATCAGTGTAAGTTCTGCGTAAATACACTGTAATCACAGATTATCTATAAGTGTAATTTACAAACAGTACGTATGTAAAATACACTGTAATTTTAGAAGTTTCAGTGCTAATTTTAACTCTGAATTGTATGTATATAGACTGTAACTCTCAAGATGTCATCGTTAGTACACTGTAATGACAGTGTAATTATCACTTCAATTTTTCTCCCAAATGACGGTGTAAGTTCAAGTTCTGGCCATAATGTCACAAGACCCGATGTATAAACTCGGAGCAAACTTGTGCTGGAACTCAAAACGTAAAAAAGAGTGATTCATGTTACCAGCCCAAGACGCGCGCATGTATCAATTTTCTTCATTTGTTCAACTAAGTTCACTCAAGATATATTTGCCAGATGTATAACTCT
The DNA here is from genome assembly GCF_003073215.2 of Triticum urartu. NCBI lineage: Eukaryota > Viridiplantae > Streptophyta > Magnoliopsida > Poales > Poaceae > Triticum > Triticum urartu. Next base: position 475,364,458 of record NC_053026.1, read on the forward strand.
ATATACCACTATCAGAGCAGCAGAGCTTGTCACACTACGTATGGGGTAGGCACGAGCACCAGCGGCGTCTTGCGGTGGAAGGTCAGCCTACCGGCCTCCTCCGGCAGCTCCCATGACCAGTGCGGGGCAGATTTGCCGGCCGGCGCCGAACGGCATCAGTTCCAAGTGAGCGCCACGGAAGTCCACCTTGCCGTGCCTCCCGCTGGCCTCGAACCTCTCCGGCTTGAACTCCTCCGCGTCCTGCCCCCAGCTTGCGGGGTCCCTCCCGATGACCCACGCGTTCACGAGCACCCGCGACCCCGCCGGCACGTCGTAGCCGCCGATCTCCACCCTCCGAAGCGTCTCCCGCGGCAGAAGCAGCGTAATCGGCGGGTGCAGCCGCAGGGTCTCTTTGACGACCATCTTCAGGTAGGTCAGCTTCGGCAGGTCGTCCGGCTGCACCCGCTGCTCGTTGCCGGCGACCACGGCCCTGATCTCCTCCTGCGCTTTCTTCAGCACCTGCGGCTTCCGGATCAGCTCCGACATCGCCCACAGGATCGTCACAGAGCTTGTGTCGACGCCGCCGATGAACGCGTCCAGGAGGACAGCCTTGACGTGGTCCCTCGTGAAGCCATGCTCCTCGCAGATTCTGACGAGGGCATCCACCAGGTCACCGCCGCCGCTCTCCGGCCTGGGGCGTGCGGGGTCTCGATGCTGCTCCAGCACTTCCTCGAAGAAGCCGTCGAGGTCTCTGAAGATCCTCTCCCGGCGCGTGATGATGCCGGCGAGCCGGTCGAGGAGGCGGCCGGCGGTGTTGGGGAAGAAGTCCTCGGCGGAGAAGCTGGCCGACATGTCCACGGCCTCCTGTAGCACGTGCTGGAACCGCTCGTACTTGCCCGAGAACGCTTTTGCGTCGTACACGCTCCCGTACGCCACCATGGCGATCACGCCGTCGGCGACACAGAACACGTGCTCGTCCAACGACACCGGCCCCGCAGCGTCGCCCAGGGCAGCCAGCGTCGCCCCGCACTGGCCAGGTCGCGCAGGTTGCGATGCGGTAGAGGGCCCAGTTGGTGCAGGTTGCCGAGCACCGGCACTCGCTTCAGGCCCGGCGGCAGCTTCAGCCGCCCTTCCTCGGTGCTGCGCTTCGTCACCAGCAGGTACGAGACGACGGGGATGAGGATGACGGCTAGGAGGAGGAGGGGTAGTGAGATATCCATCGTCTCGGCCGGAGGTTCAGCTAGCTCGCTCACTGACGAGGTGCTGCTGCTCGTGGACGGTCGTCGGGGGTTTATAAAGTGACTGGCAAGGACCTTATGATTGGAAGCCATTGATTGGAAGAAAGAATGGCGAGGGGGCCACATCCCCCCTGAAAAATGGGAGGAGGGTGGAGATTAGGAAGCTAATTGGTTTGATGTCAAAAATTGACAGTGTCAAATTTTGGCAACTACTAAATGTTGGTTAGAGATTCGTTTCATATTAATTTTCGTTGTCAACCACACAAACAATTGGGGTAGAGATTAGGATGCTAATTGGTTTGATGCAAAAAATTGGCATGCCAAATTTTGGCAACTGTTAAATGTTGGCTAGAGATTGGTTGCATACCCATTTTCGTTGTCAATCACACAATAGGTTGGGGCCAGAGATTAGAAGGCTAATTGGTTTGATGCCAAAAATTGGCAAGCCAAATTTTGGCAACTGTTAAATGTTGGCAAGAGAATGGTTGCATACCAATTTTCGTTGCCAATCACACAAAAAGTTAGAGATGAAGATAGGAGGGTAATAGGTTTGATGCCAAAAATTGGCATGCCAAGTTTTGGCAACTGTTAAATGTTGGCTAGAGATTGGTTGCATACCCATTTTCGTTGCCAATCACACAACAGGTTGGGGGCAGACATTAGGAGGCTAATTGGTTTGATGCCAAAAATTGACATGCCAAATTTTGGCAACTGTTAAATGTTGGCAAGAGAATGGTTGCATACCAATTTTTGTTGTCAATCACACAAAAATTTAGGGGTGAAGATTAGGAGGCTAATTAGTTCGATGCCCAAAATTAGCATGCCAAATTTTGGCAAGTGTTAAATGTTAAGAGATTGGTTGCATAACAATTTTCGTTGCCAATCACACAAAAGTTTGGGGGGAGGGGGGAGGGGGGTGGAGATTAGGAGTCTAATTGGTTTGATGCCAAAAATTCAGGGGAGGGGGGATTAGGAGGCTAATTGGTTTAATGCCAAAAATTAGCATGTCAAATTTTGACAACTATTAAACGTTGGCTAGAGATCGATTGCATACCAATTTTCCTTGCCAATCACACAAAAGGTTGCCAAATGTTGGCAACTTTTATTTTGCCAAATATTGGTAACAAACCAATCAGCCTCTAGTTAACGAACACACCCCGTAATAGTCCGTTGGTTTAGAGTTTTCACAATGGCAGGGTGAAGGTTTAGTAAATCATTTGACACCAAGTACCATTTGATCCAACATTGAAATTCCTATAAGATTTTAATTCTTAACTCTAAAAATAAACACTACAATTTGTTTTTGCACTAGATGAACAATTTCTTATAATGCTGAATATGTTTTTAGTTATTTATGAACAACTTTACTTAGTTAATTCTCCGTCGACTGAGGGCTAGTTGCTCCCGTAATATTTCCATGATATGCATGCTATCGCTCTTAATTTTACGACAACTACATGTTGTCTTGCTGTTATTTTAGATCCCTTTGGGAAGATGAAAAAAAATTCCAGGTCAATGACTTGTGAACTCCATCTTCTCACCACCTGATCGGCCGGTGGCACGTGGCATGCCCCTTCTACGTTTTGAGAGTTGGATCAGTTGGTTATTTAAACTTGCTCACCACATATGCCATATCACTATACTGCCAAAAAACTTGTAGGTTGCTCACCACATGTGTCATGTGGAATCTGTTGAACCTAGCTACTGACGTATGTATGCATCATTTTGGTGATTAGAGGGAGAGCAAGGATTATAGCGAGTATGGACTTAGGTTTTCTAGCGCAATAAGAACTGTTTATTTGGGAGTTCGGATGATACATGTGTAGCTTGATGTCACATGGTAATCGCTCTATCAATTCTTTAAAGTCATTTGACATTATTGGTTACTGGTCACACCTCGCGACCACCTGGTCATGGACCAGCTCAAGAAAGTGTTGCAGCGTGTTGTGTGTGTGGATACGGGGACCAGGCCCTCAACCATCCTCGTCCCATGTAGACGCACCTAGTCACCACATGTCGTGCGCTTGCGTACTGTACCAGGCATCCTACTCGGTGTAGTGGGATGCAACCACAATTGACGGCAAGCATCCTTTGAGGCGTCATCTCTATCTCCGCTAGCTTCAAATTGTCGCTTTCTAGGAGGCCAACCCTGTCATAACTATACGATCAACCTATAATCTTAGAGCATCTCCAGCCGTTCGCCCCCAGGATGCCGAAAAAGTGACGTCTGGGGTCGAACCGACTTTTATTTCGGCATGGGGGCGATTGCGTTCCCAGTCGCCGCCCCCAGCTCGCCCCCAAATCGGCGCAAACTCGGCGATTGGATTCAAATTTGTACAAACACGGCACAAACTCGGCGATTTCATTCAAATTTGTACAAAAAGACATAAAACAAACTACGCCCACTACGCCATTGCCGCCACCCGCCTTCTACATCCCGAGGAGTCTGTAGAACTAGGTGTAGTCGCCGCCGTCATTGTCATCGTCGTCGCCGCCCTGCGTCCCGCCGGAGCCGCTGCCGTCCCTGTTGCACCCCTGACCAGGGTCGCCGACGCGCGCGGGGTTGGATGACTCGGGCGCTTCCTTGTCGTCGCTGTCGAGGACGACGACACCGCCCTCGTCGCGTCCGCGGCGCCGGGCCTTGATCTTCTCATAGGCCCGGCGCTGGCGCTCCACCTGCTCGCGGACATAGTCCGTCGTCGCCCACTTGAGGGCGGTCTTGTCAGTGGCGGCCATCTCCGCGTGCTCCTTCTTGACGGGGAGCAACCCCGGCTCGGTCTTTGGACGAACGAGGCGGAAGGAACGAGGGGAGGGGCGGCCGCCCTCATTGATGACGAGGGCGCCACTGCGGGTGTGGCGCCCAAGCGGCATCTCCTGTGGCTCCGACTTGATGGGGCGGAGCACTGGCGACCCGGAGGAGAGCGAACCAGAACCCGGCGACGAGGAGGTCGCCGCCTCCATTCACCGTGGCATCTAGGAACTGCCGGCGGCGAGAGAAGGGCGGGGGCACCGGATACTCGAGTTGCGGCGTGTTGCTGGTCTTGATGTGGTCGAGGACGGCCTCGGGGGTGCGGCGAGGCACGCCCCACCATTTGCTCCGCCGGTCGGTGTTGAGGCGGCCGGCGGGAATGGTGCCGTTTGCGGACCCGACCTGGTCTTTGTGGCAGCGGTCGAAGTACATCGTCCACAACATGTGGTTGTCGGCGGCGTACCTCGGCTCGTTCCGCTGCACCTCCGACAATGACGAACGGATGCAGGCGATCTCGGCGCGCCGTTCAGCCGTGGTGGGCACCCGGGGCACCAGAACGTCACCGGTGGTCAGCCTCCACAAGCACGGCACCTGCATGTCTGGGGGTGTCGGGTAGTCGACCTTGTAGCGGAGGCGCGCCTCGTCCTCGCGAAGACGGCGCCGGCCGAAGCCGTTCGCCGCCGCAGCGTCGCCTATGTAGCGCTCGACCATTGCTCGTCGGCGGGGAGAAGAGGGGGGAGAGTGGCTTCTGTGGTGAGAAGAGGCGAGGTGTGGCGATTGTGGCGTTCACCGGCGGGGACGTCGACTTTTATAGCCGAAGCGGGGCGGTGAGAACCTGCTCGCCAGGTGCCGCGTGATGGGAGCGGGCGGGACGCGCATCGCGGTGCCTTCATTGTGCCGCCCGTGAGGCATCAGTGGGAGGCTGACCGGCACGACAACCTTGGCATTGATTCCTGCAGGAACCGAGGTGATGAGGACGATGAAGCAGCATGTCGCTGACTCGGCGGGCCCATTCCCGTTCGCGCCAAAATCAGTTTCACTAGCGCCCCCTAGCGCACCGGGTTTGGCCTGGGGCCGCCGGCACCAGTTTCGGCCCAAACCGGCAAAAAACGGGCTCCTGAGAACGTGACTAGGCCGTTTTTTGGGCACCGGCGCTAAAAATGGCCTGGGGCCTGTTGGGGGCGCGGCTGGAGATGCTCTTATGTCCATGCTATACATTGGATCATGTACTATTCGAAACATATGAAAAGACTGAAAGAAAAGAAATTATGGAAAGAAATTGGTGTTGCCTCACATTAGAGAATATTCTTTTTTTGTTACCCGAAACTGTAGAATGAGTCTGATAAGTGCCACACGTGTGGCACGAACACATGGCAACCGTAAAATAGGGGGATGGTGAAGGAAATATGCCCTAGAGGCAATAAAAAAGTTATTATTTATTTCCTTATTTCATGTTAAATGTTTATTATTCATGCTAGAATTGTATTAACCGGAAACATAATACATGTGTGAATACATAGACAAACAGAGTGTCACTAGTATGCCTCTACTTGACTAGCTCATTGAATCGAAGATGGTTAAGTTTCCTAGCCATAGACATGAGTTGTCATTTGATTAACGGGGTCACATCATTAGAGAATGATGTGATTGACTTGACCCATTCCGTTAGCATAGCACTTGATCGTTTAGTTTGTTGCTATTGCTTTCTTCATGACTTATACATGTTCCTATGACTATGAGATCATGCAACTCCCGTTTACCAGAGGAACACTTTGTGTGCTACCAAACGTCACAATGTAACTGAGTGATTATAAAGCTTCTCTACAGGTGTCTCCAAAGGTACTTGTTGGGTTGGCGTATTTCGAGATTAGGATTTGTCACTCCGATTGTCGGAGAGGTATCTCCGGGCCCTCTCGGTAATGCACATCACTTAAAGCCTTGGAAGCATTGCAACTAATGAGTTGGTTGCGGGATGATGTATTACGGAATGAGTAAATAGACTTGCCGGTAACGAGATTGAACTAGGTATTGAGATACCGACGATCGAATCTCGGGCAAGTAACATACCGATGACAAAGGGAACAACGTATGTTGTTATGCGGTTTGACCGATAAAGATCTTCGTAGAATATGTGGGAGCCAATATGAGCATCCAGGTTCCGCTATTGGTTATTGGCCGGAGACGTGTCTCGGTCATGTCTACATAGTTCTCGAACCCGTATGGTCCGCACGCTTAAAGTTTCGGTGACGATTGTATTATGTGTTTATGTGATTTGATGTACCGAAGGTAGTTCGGAGTCCCTGATGAGATCAGGGACACGACGAGGAGTCTCGAAATGGTCAAGATGTAAAGATTGATATATTGGACGACTATATTCGGACATCGGAAAGGTTCTGAGTGATTCGGGTATTTTCGAGGGTACCGGGGAGTTACGGGAATACAAGAAAGAAGTAATGGGCCTCATGGGCCAAGTGGTGAAAGAGAGGAGGCAGGGCGCGCGGACCCCTAGCCCAACTGAATTGGACTAGGGGGGCGGCCCCCCTTTCCTCCTTTTCCTCCCTCTCCTTCCTTCTCCTTCTCCTCCTTCCTTTCCTCCTCCTAGTAGGAGTAGGAAAGGGGAGTCCTACTCCTACTAGGAGGAGGACTCCTCCTCCTGGCGCGCCCATAGAGGGCCGGCCGGCCTCCCCCCTTGCTCCTTTATATACGGGGGCAGGGGGCACCTCTAGACACACAAGTTGATCTGTTGATCTCTCCCAGCCGTGTGCGGTGCCCCCCTCCACCATATTCCACCTCGGTCATATCGTAGCGGTGCTTAGGCGAAGCCCTGCATCGGTAGCAACATCATCACCGTCATCACGCCATCGTGCTGACGGAACTCTCCTATGAAGCTCTGCTGGATCGGAGTTCGCGAGACGTCATCGAGCTGAACGTGTGCTGAACTCGGAAGTGTCTTGCGTTCAGTACTTGGATCGGTCGGATCGTGAAGACGTACGACTACATCAACCGCGTTGTGCTAACGCTTCCGCTTTCGGTCTACGAGGGTACGTGGACAACACTCTCCCCTCTCGTTGCTATGCATCACCATGATCTTGCGTGTGCGTAGGAAATTTTTGAAATTGCTACGTTCCCCAACAGTGGCATCCGAGCCTAGGTTTTATGCATTGATGTTATGCACGAGTAGAACACAAGTGAGTTGTGGGCGATATAAGTCATACTGCTTACCAGCATGTCATACTTTGGTTCGGCGATATTGTTGGATGAAGCGGCCTGGACCGACATTACGCGTACGCTTACGCGAGACTGGTTCTACCGACGTGCTTTGCACACAGGTGGCTGGCGGGTGTCAGTTTCTCCAACTTTAGTTGAACCAACTGTGGCTACGCCCGGTCCTTGTGAAGGTTAAAACAGCACCAACTTGACAAACTATCGTTGTGGTTTTGATGCGTAGGTAAGAACGATTCTTGCTAAGCCCATAGCAGCCACGTAAAACTTGCAACAACAAAGTAGAGGACGTCTAACTTGTTTTTGCAGGGCATGTTGTGATGTGATATGGTCAAGACATGATGCTAAATTTTATTGTATGATATGATCATGTTTTGTAACCGAGTTATCGGCAACTGGCAGGAGCCATATGGTTGTCGCTTTATTGTATGCAATACAATCGCACTGTAATGCTTTACTTTATCACTAAGCGATAGCGATAGTCGTGGAAGCTTAAGATTGGCGAGACGACAACGATGCTACGATGGAGATCATGGTGTCGCGCCGATGACGATGGTGATCATGACAGTACTTCGGAGATGGAGATCACAAGTACAAGATGATGATGGCTATATCATATCACTTATATTGATTGCATGTGATGTTTATCTTTTATGCATCTTATCTTGCTTTGATTTACGGTAGCATTATAAGATGACCCCTCACTAAATTATCAAAGTATAAGTGTTCTCGCTGAGTATGCACCGTTGCGAAAGTTCTTCATGCTGAGACACCACGTGATGATCTGGTGTGATAGGCTCTACGTTCAAATACAACGGGTGCAAAACAGTTACACACGCGGAATACTCAGGTTAAACTTGACGAGCCTAGCATATAACAGATATGGCCTCGGAACACGGAGACCGAAAGGTCGAGCGTGAATCATATAGTAGATATGATCAACATAGTGATGTTCACTGTTGAAACTACTCCATCTCACGTGATGATCGGACATGGTTTAGTTGATATGGATCGCGTGATCACTTAGAGGATTAGAGGGATGTCTGTCTAAGTGGGAGTTCTTAAGTAATATGATTAATTGAACTTAAATTTAGCATGAACTTAGTCCTGGTAGTATTTGCATATCTACGTTGTAGATCAATAGCTCGTGTTATTGCTTCCCTATGTTTTATATGTGTTCCTAGAGAAAACTAAGTTGAAAGATGATAGTAGCAATGGTCTGGGTCCGTGATCTGAGGTTTATCCGCATTGCTGCACAGAAGAATTATGTCCTTGATGCACCGCTAGGTGACTCACCTATTGCAGGAGCAGATGCAAACGTTATGAACGTTTGGCTAGCTCAATATGATGACTACTTGATAGTTTAGTGCACCATGCTTAACAGCTTAGAATCAGGATTTCAAAGACGTTTTGAACGTCATGGACCATATGAGATGTTCCAGGAGTTGAAATTAATACTTCAAGCAAATACCCGAGTTGAGAGATATGAAGTCTCCAACAAGTTCTATAGCTAAAAGATGGAGGAGAATAGCTCAAGCAGTAAGCATGTGCTCAGATTGTCTGGGTACTACAATCGCTTGAATCAAGTGGGAGTTAATCTTCCAGATAAAATAGTGATTGACAGAATTCTCTAGTCACCATCACCAAGTTAATAGAACTTAGTGATGAACTATAATACGCAAGGGATGACGAAAATAATTCCCAAGCTCTTCGCGATGCAAAAATCGGCGAAGGTGGAAATCAAGAAAAACATCAAGTGTTGATGGTTGACAAGACCACTAGTTTCAAGAGAAAGGGCAAAGGGAAGAAGGGGAACTTCAAGAAGAACGGCAAACAAGTTGCTGCTCTAATGAAGAAACCCAAGTCTGGACCTAAGCCTGAGACTAAGTGCTTCTACTACAAAGGGACTGGTCACTAGAAGCAGAACTACCCCAAGTGTTTGGTGGATAAGAAGGATGGCAAAGTGAACAAAGCTATATTTGATATACATGTTATTGATGTGTACTTTACTAGTGTTTATAGCAACCCCTCGGTATTTAATACTGGTTGAGTTGCTAAGAGTAGTAACTCGAGATGGGAGTTGCAAAATAAACAGAGACTAGTTAAGGGTGAAGTGACTATGTGTGTCGGAAGTGGTTCCAAGATTGATATGATCATCATCGCACACTCCCTATACTTTCGGGATTAGTGTTGAACCTAAATAAATGTTATTTGGTGTTTGAGTTGAGCATAAATATGATTGGATCATGTTTATTGCAATATGGTTATTCATGTAAGTTAGAGAATAATTGTTGTTCTGTTTACATGATTAAAACCTTCTATGGTCATACACCCAATGAAAATGGTTTGTTGGATCTCGATCGTGGTGATACACATTTTCATAATATTGAAGCCAAAAGATGCAAAGTTAATAATGATAGTGCAACTTATTTGTGGCACTGCCGTTTAGGTCATATTGGTGTAAAATGCATGAAGAAAATCCATGCTGATGGGCTTTTGGAATCACTTGATTATGAATCAGTTGATGCTTGCGAACCATGCCTCATGGGCAAGATGACTAAGACTCCGTTCTCCGGAACAATGGAGCGAGCAACAGATTTGTTGGAAATCATACATACTGATGTATGTGGTCCGATGAATATTGAGGCTCGCGGCAGGTATCGTTATTTTCTGATCTTCACAGATGATTTGAGCTGATATGAGTATATCTACTTGATGAAACACAAGTCTGAAATATTTCAAAAGTTCAAAAAAATTCAGAGTGAAGTGGAGAATCATCGTAACAAAAATAAAAGTTTCTATGATATGATCGCAGAAGTAAAATATTTGAGTTACGATTTTGGCCTTCAGTTAAAACAATGTGAAATAGTTTCACTACTCACGCCACCTGGAACACCACAGTGTAATGGTGTGTCCGAATGTGGTAACCGTGCTTTATTAGATATGGTGCGATCTATGATGTCTCTTACCGATTACCACTATCATTTTGGGGTTATGCATTAGAGACAGCTACATTCATGTTAAATAGGGCACCATCTAAATCCGTTGAGACGACACCGTATGAACTGTGGTTTGGCGAGAAACCTAAGCTGTCGTTTCTTAAAGTTTGGTACTACGATGCTTATGTGAAAAAGTTTCAACATGATAAGCTCGAACCCAAATTAGAGAAGTAAATCTTCATAGGATACCAAAAGAAAATGTTGGGTACACCTTCTATCACAGATCCGAAGGCAAGATATTCATTGCTGAGAATGGATCCTTTCTAGAGAAGGAGTTTCTCTTGAAAGAAGTGAGTGGGAGGAAAGTAGAACTTGATGAGGTAACTGTACCTACTCCCTTATTGGAAAGTAGTTCATCACAGAAATCTGTTCATGTGACTACTACACCAATTAGTGAGGAAGCTAATGATGATGATCATGTAACTTCAGATCAAGTTACTACCGAATCTCGTAGGTAAACCAGAGTGAGATCCGCACCAGAGTGGTACAGTAATCTTGTTCTGGAGGTCATGTTACTTGACCATGACGAACCTACGAACTATGAGGAAGCGATGATGAGCCCAGATTCCGCGAAATGGCTTGAGGCCATGAAATCTGAGATGAGATCCATGTATGAGAGCAAAGTATGGACTTTGATTGACTTGCCCAATGATCGGCGAGCCATTGAGATTAAATGGATCTTCAAGAGGAAGACGGACGTTGATAGTAGTGTTACCATCTACAAAGCTAGAATTGTCGCAAAAAGGTTTTCGACAAGTTCAAGGTGTTGACTACGATGAGAGTTTCTCACTCGTATCTATGCTTAAGTCTGTCCGTATCATGTTAGCAATTGCCACTTTTTATGATTATGAAATTTGGCAGATGGATGTCAAAACTGCATTCCTGAATGGATTTCTGGAAGAAGAGTTGTATATGATGCAACCGGAAGGTTTTGTCGATCCAAAGGGAGCTAACAAAGTGTGCAAGCTCCAGCGATCCATTTATGGACTGGTGCAAGCCTCTCGGAGTTGGAATAAACGCTTTGATAAGTTGATCAAAGCATATAGTTTTATACAGACTTGCGGTGAAGCCTGTATTTACAAGAAAGTGAGTGGGAGCACTACAGCATTTCTGATAAGTATATGTGTATGACATATTGTTGATCGGAGATAATGTAGATTTATTCTGCAAAGCATAAAGGAATGTTTGAAAGGAGTTTTTCAAAGAAAGTCCTCGGTGAAGCTACTTACATATTGAGCATCAAGATCTATAGAGATAGATCAAGCCACCTGATAAGTTTTTTCAATGAGTACATACCTTGACGAGATTTTGAAGTAGTTCAAAATGGAACAGTCAAAGAAGGAGTTCTTGCCTATGTTACAAAGGTGTGAAGTTGAGTAAGACTCAAAACCCGACCACGACAGAAGACAGAGAGAGAATGAAAGTCATTCCCTATGCCTCAGCCATAGGTTCTATAAAGTATGCCATGCTGTGTACCATACCTATTGTATACACTGTCCTAAGTTTGGCAAGGGAGTACAATAGTGATCTAGGAGTAGATCACTGGACATTGGTCAAAATTATCCTTAGTGGAATAAGGATATGTTTCTCGATTATGGAGGTGACAAAAGGTTCGTCGTAAAAGGTTACGTCGATGCAAGTTTTGACACTGATCCAGATGACTCAAAGCCTCAATCTGGATACATATTGAAAGTGGGAGCAATTAGCTAGAGTAGCTTAGTGCAGAGCATTGTTGACATAGAAATTTGCAAAATACTTACAGATCTGAATGTGGCAGACCCGTTGACTAAACTTCTCTCACAAGCAAAACATGATCACACCTTAGTACTATTTGGGCGTTAATCACATAGCGATGTGAACCAGATTATTGAATCTAGTAAACCCTTTGGGTGTTGGTCACATGACGATGTGAACTATGGGTGTTAATCACATGGTGATGTGAACTATTGATGTTAAATCACATGGCGATGTGAACTAGATTATTGACTCTAGTGCAAGTGGGAGACTGAAGGAAATATGCCCTAGAGGCAATAATAAAGTTATTATTTATTTCCTTATTTCATGATAAATGTTTATTATTCATGCTAGAATTGTATTAACCGGAAACATAATACATGTGTGAATACATACACAAACAGAGTGTCACTAGTATGCCTCTACTTGACTAGCTCGTTGACTCAAAAATGGTTAAGTTTCCTAGCCATAGACATGAGTTGTCATTTGATTAACAGGGTCACATCATTAGAGAATGATGTGATTGACTTGACCCATTCCGTTAGCATAGCACTTGATCGTTTAGTTTGTTGCTATTGCTTTCTTCATGACTTATACATGTTCCTATGACTATGAGATTATGCAACTCTTGTTTACCGGAGGAACACTTTGTGTGCTACCAAACGTCACAACGTAACTGGGTGATTATAAAGCTGCTCTACGGGTGTCTCCAAAGGTACTTGTTGGGTTGGCGTATTTCGAGATTAGGATTTGTCACTCCGATTGTCGGAGAGGTATCTCTGGGCCCTCTCGGCAATGCACATCACTTAAAGCCTTGCAAGCATTGCAAGTAATGAGTTAGTTGCGGGATGATGTATTACGAAACGAGTAAAGAGACTTGCCGGTAACGAGATTGAACTAGGTATTGAGATACCGACGATCGAATCTCGGGCAAGTACCATACCGATGACAAAGGGAACAATGTATGTTGTTATGTGGTTTGACCGATAAAGATCTTCGTAGAATATGGGGAGCCAATATGAGCATCCAGGTTCCGCTATTGGTTATTGGCGGGAGACGTGTCTCGGTCATGTCTACATAGTTCTCGAACCCGTAGGGTCGGTGACGATTGTATTATGAGTTTATGTGATTTGATGTACCGAAGGTAGTTCGGAGTCCCGGATGAGATCGGGGACATGACGTGGAGTCTCGAAATGGTCGAGACGTAAAGATCGATATATTGGACGACTATATTCGGACATCGAAAAGGTTCCGAGTGATTCGGGTATTTTCAGGGGTACTGGGGAGTTACGGGAATACGAGGAAGAAGTAATGGGCCTCATGGGCCAAGTGGTGGAAGAGAGGAGGCAGGGCGCGCGGCCCACCTAGCCCAAACCGAATTGGACTAGGGGGTCGGCCCCCCTTTCCTCCTTTTCCTCCCTCTCCTTCCTTCTCCTTCTCCTCCTTCCTTTCCTCCTCCTAGTAGGAGTAGGAAAGGGGAGTCCTACTCCTACTAGGAGGAGGACTCCTCCTCCTGGCACGCCCATAGAGGGCCGGCCGGCCTCCCCCCTTGCTCCTTTATATACGGGGGCAGGGGGCACCTCTATACACACAAGTTGATCTGTTGATCTCTCCCAGCCGTGTGTGGTGCCCCCTCCACCATATTTCACCTCGGTCATATCGTAGCGGTGCTTAGGCGAAGCCCTGCGTCGGTAACAACATCATCACCGTCATCACGCCGTCGTGCTGACGGAACTCTCCTGTGAAGCTCTGCTGGATCGGAGTTCGCGGGACGTCATCAAGCTAAACGTGTGCTTAACTCGGAAGTGCCGTGCGTTCGGTACTTGGATCGGTCGGATTGTGAAGACGTACGACTACATCAACCGCGTTGTGCTAACGCTTCCGCTTTCGGTCTACGAGGGTACGTGGACAACACTCTCCCCTCTTGTTGCTATGCATCACCATGATCTTGCGTGTGCATAGGAAATTTTTGAAATTGCTACATTCCCCACCAGATGGAGTATCCCTCCTAGGGGATTTGTGAAGCTGAATGTTGATGCCGCTTTCGATCATGATCTCCTTCAAGGTACAGTTGGTGCGGTCCTGAGAGATGATAAGGGAAGGTTCATCATTGGAGGAAACTGGTGGATTGACTGGTGTGATAATGTATTAACAGCTGAAGTTCTGGCTCTTAAATTTGGTTTATTCCTAGCACAGAAGGTGGGCTGCAATCGCCTTGTTGGAAACTCGGATAACATGGAAGTGATTGACATAATGAAGAATGGAGGACACTCGGCGGGAACAGCAGCTGCAGTTTTTGATGCTTGTTACTTTTTGGCTTGTGATTTTCCTAGAGTTAAATTTGAACACTGTTTTAGGGAAGCAAATAGAGTGGCCCATTAAATAGCTAGGTTAGCAAAAATTTCAGCCACTAGGGATTAGTTTGAGGAGACGATGAAGGATATTGTACCTCTTCTTATGGACGATGTAACAATTATTTCTAACTAATAAAGTTGAATTTTTATTTCAAAAAAAACAAATGGCAACTCCAAACATTTTTATGGCAAGTTTAGTGACTTGAGGAAGACAAGTTTCTTTTGAGACGGCAAGTTCCTGTTTTTTTCGGATCGCAACTTTTAGTAGTAAATAAAATGCCAGGATCGGATTACTTCGTGCCACATGTATGACGATTATCATTTGGGTACAACAATCATTCTACGGTAATTTTTTTATCAAACTAAAGAATAAAGTTAAAATAGTACAAAAACAAAAGAACAGAAAAAACAAGAAATGCATGCAAGCTCTAGGGATTATGAAGGAAAGCTAGTCTATCTTAGAGATGTATTCTAGAAAAAAGTCTAACTTAGAGATGTATTCTAGAAAAAGTCTAACTTAGAGATGGTGTTCGACCCAAACTTGAATAGCTTTTGGAGAATAGGCCTTCCTGAAGTGGCAAAGTTATTGACACGAACAAAACATTTACAATTTCCTTCACTAAAGTGGCATATATTTGATCCTCAAAAAGAGTGGCATATACTTTTCATTGAGTCTAACATGAACTCATTACATTGACTTGTCGTGTAGATCCACTACTACTCTAGGACACAAGCTTATCATCAAAGGCCGGCAAAACCCTAGTTATGAGATTACGGAAAAAGTCAAAGGGGACGAGCGTCCAGCTCAGGGTGGTACTATGTTCCTCCTCCTGTTCATCGGGAGATGCTTCCACATCCTCCCTGCCTTCTCCGTCTCCACTAGCCGCAGGGCATGTGAACGGCTTCTCAAGCAGATTCATGAAGTGTGTGAAGCCCAATGAAGGAATCCATATTTCACAAGAGAACCAAACACATGAAGAGACGCTTCAACTCCATCCATGATTAAGTCTCAGAGGGAGACATAGAGATTTGCAAAATACATATGGATCTGAATGTGGCAGACGCGTTGACTAAGCTTTCAACGTCCTGGGAACGGGGCTCCCCAGACTTTCCTGCCTGCGGCCCGCGGTGTGGCTCCACCAGCGGCCCTGTATGGCCCATCTTCACCAGCAAACACTCAAGACCCTCGCGATGGGCCAAGCCTCGTGAGGCGGACGACGCAAGACCTCCTCAGGGGCGGCCCCACCAGGCTAGCTCGCGAGGGGCGGAGAGATCAAGGCAAGGGGCACCTCGCGAGGTCCCTGTGACGCAAGCCATGACGACCAAGGTCAGGCAGGCACCAGGCGGGCGCCAGCACGCGCAGTGTCCTCGTTTCCTCTTGGGTGCTAAAGAAGCAAGCACAGACGCGGAGTCCCAAGGCATCAAGCAAAGGTTTCCATATTGGTGCAACGAGACCAAGACTAGCAGGACGGCAGGACGGAGGTCACCGTGGAGCCCAAGACGGCGTCATCATCAGAGCCTTTGGCAAGCGAAGACCATCTTTTGTCAGGATAGCCTGTACTAGTTATCCCCCTTCAAACTGACCATTGTGGGATCCCTTTCGGCCTAATATTTGGGAAGAGGACCCGGGCCTCTATAAATAGGGTTGGCCGCCACCTTAGGAGGGGGAAAAAGAAGGATCCTCGATCGCATCAAGCTAGTTAAGCATAAGAGCACCTATCCTCAGGAGGCTGTTCTTCCCTTGTAACTGTTCATCCCCAGCCCAAGAGGCAATCCACCACACCACACTTGAGTAGGGTATTACACCACATCAGCGACCCGGACCAGTATAAATCTTGTGTTCCTTTGTTCTGCGAGTTTGACGCGCTAAGGCTTGAGATTGCGGTGAGGGTGAGAGCTTGGGGGAGGAGAGATCTTTGTTCGCACCCCAGTGTTCAAACCTCAAGGGTTTTGCCGGAACCCGAAATCCGACATTTGATGCGCCAGGTAGGGGTGCGCCGAAGCTCCGCCTCTCCGCTTGCTTCGTCCAGCTTCATGGCGGACGCCACCCCTTCGGCTAGGCCGGCATGCGCCTGCGGATGCCCCGCGGGTGTCCGGCCTTCACCCACACCTTGCGGGAGGTGCGGTGGCCGCACAACTTCAAGCCAGAGATGCCGCCCCGCTACGATGGCGCGGCAGATCTGACGGCCTTCCTGCGGGCGTATGAGAAGGTCGTCCTCGAAGCCAGAGGCGACGACCAGGTCATGGCCAACTGGTTCCCCCTGGCCCTGGCCGGCGTGCCACGCGCCTGGCTGCTCAGCTTACCAGGATCTTCAGTGACCTCCTGGGAGGAGTTGCGCGGTCTCTTCGTTGCGCACTTCGCGGCACCGGTGCCCCTCGCCGTCGCGGCCCTCCTCGGCGACTAGCAAGCACCACCCTCGGACAGTCGCACCAAGCCGTTCTTCCGCTAGATTGGCATCGCCTCCGCGCGGCAAGGAGCTGCCCCGGGTTGGGCGGCGCCCAAGGCCGACCTCACCTTCGACACGGGAGATCACCCCACCTCCACCATCAGCTTGGGCGTGCTCCCTATGCTGTGCATGCCCACCATCTGCAGTGTAGCTGTCACCAAGACCCTCATCGACGGCGGTGCCGGTCTCAACGTGCTCTCGGTGGAGGCTTTCAGCCTTCTTCATGTACCACTCCAACGGCTTCGACCCAGCAAGCCCTTCTCAGGGGTCAGCGGCAGCTCCACTAGCCCCTTGGGGCAGATCCGTCTTCCTGTGACCTTCGGCACCCGCGACAACTATCGCACTGAGTTGATCGACTTCGACATCACCCGCATCGGCCTTCCGTACAACGCCATCCTCGGATACCCGGCCCTAGGACAGTTCATGGCTGTGACCTATCCAGCATACAACCTCATGAAGATGCCTGGGAGCAAGGACGTCCTCACTGTAGTAGGAGATACCAAGGAGGCTCTAGCAGCGCTCATGTGCGCCCTCAAAACCGCCGCAGTGGCACAACCGGCCAACAAGGCCACCCCAGGGGCTAAGGAGGCCGCACCAGCAAAGAAGAACCAGTTGTTCACTCAAGATCGGGTCGAAATCAAGCAGCTGCTAGTCGAGGAAGATGGGTCCTCAGGAGCCACCTTCACCATAGGTGCCAACCTCGACCCAAATCAAGAGGAGGCATTGGTGAGGTTCCTGCGCGTGAACAAGAACGTATTCGCCTGGGAACCCAAGCAGCTAGTGGGGGTCCCACGAGGGGTGATCGAGCATCACTTCAGGGTGTGCCCCAATGTGCGCCCCGTGAAACAAAAGACGCGGCGACAGTCCATGGAGAAGCAGTCCTTCATTGTCCAGGAAACCCGCAAGATGGAGGCGGCAGGTGTCATTCGTGAGGTTCGATACCCCGAGTGGCTGGGGAACCCCGTCGTCGTGCCGAAGAAAGGCGGGAAGGAGCGCATGTGTGTTGACTTCACCAACCTTAACAAGGCTTGTCCCCAAGACCCGTTCCCGCTCCCGCCCATCGATCAGATTGTCGACTCCACCGTCGAATGCAACCTGATGTGCTTCCTGGACGCGTTCTCAGGTTATCACCAGATCAAGATGGCAATAGAAGATGTGGAGTAGATGGCCTTCCTGACCCCGTGTGGGGTATACTGCTACACTTGCATGCCGTTTGGACTGCGCAATGCAGGTGCAACCTTCCAACGGCTAATGCACATCGCCTTGGGTCAGCAGCTCGGGAGGAACGTTGAAGCCTACGTCGACAACATTGTGGTAAAATCTCAGGAGGCAAGAACCTTGATTCAGGACCTGGAGGAGACCTTTGCGGGGCTGCGCCAGGTGGACTTGTGGCTCAACCCGGAGAAGTGCGTGTTTGGTGCGCCAGGTGATCGAGGCCAACCCGTAGAAGGTATGGGTGATAGAACACATGAGCCCACCGCAAACTCTTAAGGAGATGCAGAAGCTTGCATGCTGCGTGACCTCACTGGGGCGCTTCATCTCCCAACTGGGAGAGCGCGCCCTGCCATTCTTCAAGCTGATGAAGAAGAAGAGCCCGTTCAAGTGGACCCCAGAAGCCGACCAAGCGTTTCAAGACCTCAAGAGATACCTGACCAACCCTCCGGTGATGGTGGCACCTCGCCCTCTCAAGCCCCTGGTGCTTTACCTTGGCGCCACTCCCTACTCTGCCAGCGCAGCTCTTGTGGCGGTCCGGGAGGAGGGCTAGGCTAGGGGGCTGACGCGCCACGCCGCGCCACCAGCTAAGGCAATGCAGGACCCGGATGGCACTGCAAGGGCTGAAGCAATGTCAACAGGGGACCAGGCCCAGCAAGGCGGCGTTCACGAGCCAGCAGAGGCCCTAGCAGGCGAGCAGGCCCTTGAGGTCCCGTCATCTTAGGAGACGCCCCAACTGCTGGAAGGCACACACTCCGTCAATGTTCCTGCCCTCATCGAGAACCCGGTGTATTTCGTCAGCATGGTACTGTAAGATGCAAGGGCACGGTACCCCATGCCTCAAAAGCTCTTGCTCGCGCTTCTGGTGGCCTCACGTAAGCTGCGACAATACTTCCAAGGTCACCCAATCAAGGCCGTCTCGGCTTACCCGCTGGAGAGGGTACTCAGGAGCCCCAACGCTGCTGGAATATTCGTCGAATGGAACATCGAGCTGCAAGCATTCCAGCTGGAGTTCAGCACAACTAGGGTCATCAAGGGGGCCGCGCTCGCCGACTTCGTGGTAGAGTGGACTGACGCCCCAGGGTTTGAAGCAGGCGAGGAGCAAGAGGAGGACGCGGAGCGCGTGGCCCAACAGGTTACAGCATACTGCATCCAGGACGATGAGTTATATAGGAAGCGGCCAAATGATGTTTCCTTACGATGCATCTCCAAGGAACAGGGGAACGAGCTGCTGGCTGACATACACAGCGGAGACTGCGGGCACCACTCGTCATCATGAACCCTCGTCGACAAGGCATTCCGCAGCGGGTTCTACTGGCCTACGACGCTAAACGACGCAACCGAACTGGTGAAGTCCTGCGAGGCCTGCCAATTCCACACCAAGCAGATCCATCAGCCAGGTCAGGGCCTCCAGACCATCCCGCTCTCGTGGCCATTTGCAGTCTGGGGGCTGGATATCTTAGGCCCATTCCCTCGAGCGCCTGGGGGCTACCGCTACCTCTACGGCGCCATCGACAAGTTCACCAAATGGGCGGAGATAGAAGCCGTCCATACCATGCCGGCCGGATCCGCAGTCAAGTTCATCAAGGGTCTTGTAAGCCAGTTTGGGGTCCCTAATCACATCATCACCGACAATGGCTCGCAGTTCACTAGCAATCTTTTCAAGGCATACTCTGCTAACCTTAGAACACTTCAGTGGCACACCCCAGGAGCAACAGCCAAGCCGAGCGCCAACGCAGAGGTCCTCAGAGGCCTCAAGACCTGGACCTTCAAGAAGAAGCTCGAGTGTAGCGACCCGACCTCAAATGGTCAAGTCTCTGTGCTTCAGTGTCATCCCTGGATCGGTAATGCTGACACACACAGTACTCGAAGGATTTATAACATAGTGGCAATCACACACTTATTACATCGAATGTCTCAAGAGAGAAATTATTACAATAAATATGGCTTAAGGCCATCTAATACGATAACATCGGAAGGCTTGGAAGATAAAGTGAGTCCATCAACTCCAATGGCATTGCTGAGTGCATCACAAACAACCTATCGCACCTTACTCCTCGTCTGAAAAGTCTGCAACATGATACGTTGCAGCCCGAAAACGGGTCAGCACATGGAATATGCTGGCATTGTAACACAGGAGAGTAATGAACAGATAAAAACTATCACTACATGCATATATGGCTGGTGGAAGCTCTATGGTTAAAATGTTTTGCGAAAAGCTAATTTTTCCCTATAACAAAGGAATATATTTTATTTAACTATCATGGTAGTTGAACAACATTGAGAAGGTTCCCCCAACTCAATCCCAATTAAAAATAATTATCAACCCAACAAAATTTATTTAGAGTGATGAGATCCATATGATAATCCAAGAACCAGATACTCAAGATGTCCATAACTGGGGACACGGCTAACCATGATTAGTTTGTACACTCTGCAGAGGTTTGCGCACTTTTCCCCACAAGACTCAATCTCCTCCATTGTATTTCTCGCACTGCATGGTGTTTGAGAAACGGATGACCGAGATACAGTCTTTCGAAAGAGGTCCCCTTAACCGATAGATAGGCCGGTACACCTACAATCCCGTACATCTGCTAGCCCATCATGGAAAGGTTTCGCACAACTTCCTCAACTATGCTAGAGCCCATAATAGCTTGTGGCTGCACACGGAAGTTTCTAGCATGAAATAATCTTATGATCTCTTTGAGCCTGGGTGGCGGACCGTAGGATGATCACACGGGTACTCCGGGATGTCCTAGGACAACACTAGATTCTCCAGGTACCCACAAGCAATCCACCCAGATGTGTATTAAAGTTGCCACCTTAAGTTGAATCATTAATTAACAATCTCTCAACTGTCATGGATACACTCAAACCCAATCCACGTCTACGAGCATAGCATGGCAGTATAAGCATAGCGTAGAAGTAACTCCCAGGGTTTGATAATAAAATAGGTAATAGGTTCTACCTCATCATCTACTTCCCAGACCCACAAGTTAAGAGATCCTACTCATGCAATGTGTGAGGGTTGAAACTAATGCATAAAAACTGGGTGATAAAGGGATATGATCAAAGTGTTACTTGCCTTGTTGACGATCTACAAATCCTAAAGACTCATAGTAGCACGCTTCGCACTCCGGGTGTTATATCGCAAACAAACAATAGCGTATATAAGCAATCAATAAAAGATGCATGGGTAAAACTCAAATAAGAAGATCTAACCAGAAAGTTCAACTGAAGAACTCCGGTTTGCAAAAAGAATCAAATCAAACGGAGCAACGAAACTCAAACTGCGAAAGAAACATGATCCGATTAGTAATTTGGACTAAAGTCAAGTTTTATAGTGCCAAATCTTGTTCAAGTTGGTTAAACAGAAAGAGGGCTTCGAGACAAAGATCCAGGCGCTTGAATCGCCTGATTCCGACAAACGAGCAAAAAGATAAACTAAAACGAAAATCAGGGCGGAAATAGCGATCGAAAATAATCGCGAAAAACCCTGGAAAAAGAAAAACTGATGAACAGGCTAACGAACGAACGTTCGCTGTCTGCGGCTAACAGATGAACGGCGTTCGTTAATACGAACGTACGGATGAACGCCCGCAAAATAAATAAACTGTGAAAACCGAAATAAAACCGATTCTAAGAAAACGAGATCTAGGTTTACGAAAAACCAATCGGTTTTTTTAAAAAATCTGGTGGCTACCTTGTAGAACGGGACGACGGAGGCGGCGTACTCCGGCGGCGGCGCGGCGCGAGGCGGCGGGGCGGATCGGGCGGCTAGGGTTTTGGGCGGATCGGGCATGGGGCTGGCGGCTCGGGCCTTCGGCCTTTTAAGAGGGTCGGCCGGGACAGTGTCCTAGGCGGACACGGCTCGGTAAGGCGGTTTTTTTTAAATAATCTGACGCGCAGAAAAACGAAGAAAAGAAATACTAAACGGACTCCAAAAATCCCAAAATAAATTTTCCCCGTCCTATAAAAATATGCCGGAGAAGGTGAACATTTATTTGGGCCTCTAATGCAATTTTGAAAAATGAGTATTTTTCCTAATTCAAATAGAATTGCAGTAAAATCCAAATAAAATTTATTTATTTGATTTTAATATTTTTCCTCTGATATTTCATTTATTTTGGAGAAGTCATATTATCTCCTCTCATATAATTTTAACTTGAAATATTTTCGAAGAGAAACATAATTAAAACCAAAGTGATTCTTGTTTCGATATTTGAGAAAAGTTCAAATATGAGAACTAGGAAAATCCCCAACTCTCTCCGAGGGTCCTTGAGTTGCTTAGGATTTCGAGGATCACAAAACGAAATGCTATAAAGTATGATATGCATGAATGATCTATGTATAACATTCCAAATTGAAAATTTGGGATGTTACATCGAGGCCTGCGGCAAGGGCTGGCACGATGAGCTCCAGTTTGTGCTGTGGTCCATCCACACCACCGCCACCAAGCCAACAGGCGAAACCCCGTTCTTCCTCGTCTACGGAGCAGAAGCGGTTCTCCCTCACGAGGTCAAGCATCGCTCCGTACGGGTCTTGGCATTCGACCAGACGCAGCAGGATGCCATGCGGGGGATGGACCTTGTGCTGGGGGAGGAACGCCGCCGTCAAGCCTCGCTCCAAGCGGCAAGGTACCAGCAGGCGCTGCGACGGTACCACTGTCGCAGCGTCCGCTCCAGGGCGCTCGAGCTAGGCGATCTCGTCCTGAGGAGGGTGCTCTCCAGGGAAGGGCTACACAAGCTCTCGCCCATGTGGGAGGGCCCGTTTAGGATCGCCCGTGTCTCCAGGCCAGGCGCCGCGCGCCTGGAGACATAGGACAGGATCCCCATCCAGAACGCCTGGAACATCCATCACCTCCGGAAGTTCTACCCATGAAGCAAGGCCCAGCGCCTGTGAAGCAAGGCCCCGTGCCTGTGAACGTCTCCGCTCGTGACACTCTCACGTAATAATGAGTGGGGCTGTACACGCCCCGGAGTCTCAGGAGTGCCGCCCCCGGGCCTCGGGGGCTCCCTCCCACGTCTTAGTAGCGACACTTAGCTCCACGCTGGTGAGAAGACTAGACTAGGTGCCGGACGTGGCTTTTCATTTGCTTTCCGTAGTTGGCTTGCCCCTTTTCCTTAATGGAAGTTCGCATACTGGTTTTTCTTGTCCTCTTGGTTCGATCGCCATTTCCTCTGTTCTTCCTTGGATTTTTGTTTTGGTCCATGCTCTGCCTCGCGTGCCTCGCGAGGGGGCTGGACAAGTGCCCTCGTGAGCGTTTTTTCTGTTCTTCGCGAGGTACCTGAAGGAAATATGCCCTAGAGGCAATAATAAAGTTATTATTTATTTCCTTATTTCATGATAAATGTTTATTATTCATGCTAGAATTGTATTAACCGGAAACTTAGTACATGTGTGAATACATAGACAAAACAAAGTGTCCCTAGTATGCCTCTACTTGACTAGTTCGTTTATCAAAGATGGTTATATTTCCTAACCATAGACATGTGTTGTCATTTGATGAATGGGATCACGTCATTAGGAGAATGATGTGATGGACAAGACTCATTTGTTAGCTTAGCATTATGATCGTTACAGTTTCATTGCTACTGCTTTCTTCATGACTTATACATGTTCCTCGGACTATGAGATTATGCAACTCCCGAATACCGGAGGAACACCTTGTGTGCTATCAAACGTCACAAGTAACTGGGTGATTATAAAGATGCTCTACAGGTGTCTCCGATGGTGTTTGTTGAGTTGGCATAGATGGAGATTAGGATTTGTCACTCCATGTATCGGAGAGGTATGTCGGGGCCCTATTGGTGATGCACATCACTATAAGCCTTGCAAGCATTGTGACTAATGAGTTAGTTGAGGAATGATGCATTACGGAACGAGTAAAGAGACTTGCCGGTAACGAGATTGAACTAGGTATTTAGATACCGATGATCGAATCTCCGGCAAGTAACATACCGATGACAAAGGGAACAACATATGTTGTTATGCGGTTAGACCGATAAAGATCTTCGTAGAATATGTAGGAACCAATATGAGCATCCAAGTTCCGCTATTTGTTATTGACTGGACATGAGTCTCGGTCATGTCTACATAGTTGTCGAACCCGTAGGGTCCGCACGCTTAACATTCTGTGATGATTTGTATTATGAGTTATGTGACTTGATGATCGAAGTTTGTTCGGAGTCCCAGATGAGATCAGGGACATGACAAGGAGTCTCGAAATGGTTGAGACATAAAGATTGATATATTGGAAGGCTATATTCGGACATCGGAAAGGTTCCGAGTGATTCGGGTATTTTTTGGAGTACCGGAGAGTTACGAGAATTCATATTGGGCCTTAATGGGCCATACGAGAAAGGATAGAAATGCCTCAAGGGTGGCCACGCCCCTTCCCCATGGATTGGTCCGAATTGGACTAGGGAAAGGGGGCGCCCCCTTCCTTCCTTTTCCTTCTCCCTTCCCTTTTTTCCTATTCCATGTGGGAGGTGGAATCCTACTAGGACTAGGAAGTCATACTAGGACTCCACACTTTGGGCACGCCCTATGAGGGCCGGCCTCCTCCTCCCTCCACCCTTTATATACGTGGCCAGGGGCACCCCATAGACACACAAGTTGATCATTGATCCTTTAGCCGTGTGCGGTGCCCCCCTCCACCATAATCCACCTCGGTCATATCATCGTAGTGCTTAGGCGAAGCCCTACGATGGTAGCATCATCATCACGCCGTCGTGCTGATGAAGCTCTCCCTCGACACTCAGCTGGATCGTGAGTTCGTGGGACGTCACCGAGCTGAGCGTGTGCAGATCGCAGAGGTGCTGTACTTTCGGTACAAGGATCGGTCGATCATAAAGACATACGACTACATCAACCGCGTTGTCATAACGCTTCCGCTTACGGTCTACGAGGGTACGTGGACAACACTCTTTCCTCTCGTTGCTATGCATCACCATGATCTTGCGTGTGCGTAGGAATTTTTTAGAAATTACTGCGTTCCCCAACAGTGGCATCCGAGCCAGGTCTATGCGTAGATGTTATATGCACGAGTAGAACACAAAGGAGTTGTGGGCGTGGGTATATACATATTGCTTGCCGTCACTAGTTGATTCTTGATTCGGCGGTATTGTTGGATGAAGCGGCTCAGACCGACATTACGCGTACGCTTATGCGAGACTGGTTCTACCAACGTGCTTTGCACACAGGTGGCTAGTGGGTGTCTGTTTCTCAATGAACATGGTTCTTTCTGAAGATCAAAAAGCAATCACTATATCGCGTTGTGGTTTTGATGCGTGGGTAAGAATGGTTCTTGCTAAGCCCATAACAGCCACGTAAAACTTGCAATAACAAAGTAGAGGACGTCTAACTTGTTTTTGCAGGGCATGTTGTGATGTGATATGGTCAAGATGTGATGAGATATAAATTGTTGTATGAGATGATCATCTCTTGTTAAAGTTATCGGCAACTGGCAGGAGCCTTATGGTTGTCTCTTTATTGCATAAGATGCAAGCGCCATATAATTGCTTTACTTTATTGCTATGCGATAGCAATAGTTGCAAAAGCAATAGTTGGTGAGACGACAATGTGACAACACGTTGATAGAGATCAAGATGATGGAGATCATGGTGTCATGCCGGTGACGATAGAGATCATGACGGTGTTTTGGAGATGGAGATCAAAGGCACAAGATGATGATGGCCATATCATGTCACATATTTTGATTGCATGTGATGTTTATCCTTTATGTATCTTATTTTTCTTAATTCGGAGGTAGCATTGTAAGATGATCTCTCACTAAATTTCAAGGTATAAGTGTTCTCCCTGAGTATGCATCGTTGCGACAGTTCGCCTTGCCGAGACACCACGTGATGATCGGGTGTGATAAGCTCTACATTCACATATAACGAGTGCAAGCCATTTTTGCACACGCGGAATACTCGGGTTAAACTTGACGAGCCTAGCATATGCAGATATCGCCTCGGAACACTGGAGACCGAAAGGTCGAGCATGAATCATATAGTAGATATGATCAACATAGTGATGTTCACCATTGAAAACTACTCCATCTCACGTGATGATCGGACATGGTTTAGTTGATTTGGATCACGTGATCATTTAGATGACTAGATGGATGTCTATTGGCTGCGCCTCCCTGCCTCGTGGCCACCTCGAAGCTTCCTTGACTTCAACTCCAAGTCTCCTGGATCACGTTCGTTCCAAAAATCACGCTCCCAAAGGTTTCATTCCGTTTGGACTCCGTTTGATATTCTTTTTCTACGAAACACTGAAACAAGGGAAAAAACAGAAACTGGCACTGGGCTCTGGGTTAATAGGTTAGTCCCAAAAATAATATAAAAGTGCATAATAAAGCCCATAAACATCCAAAACATATAATATAATAGCATGGAACAATCAAAAATTATAGATACGTTGGAGATGTATCAGCATCCCCAAGCTTAATTTCTGCTCGTCCTCGAGTAGGTAAATGATAAAAACAGAATTTTTGATGTGGAATGCTACCTAACATATTTCTCTAAGTAATTCTCTTTATTGTGGCATGAATGTTCAGATCCATAAGATTCAAGACAAAAGTTTAATATTGACATAAAAATAATAATACTTCAAGCATACTAATAAAGCAATCATGTCTCCTCGAAATAACATGGCCAAAGCAAGCTATCCCTAAAAATCATATAGTTTGGCTATGCTCCATCTTCACCACACAAACTATTTAAATCATCCACAACCCCGATGACAAGCCAAGCAATTGTTTCATACTTTTGGTGTTCTCAAACTTTTTCAATCTTCATGCAATATATGAGCGTGAGCCATGGATATAGCACTATATGTGGAATAGAAGGGTGGTTGTGGAGAAGACAAAAAAGGAGAAGATAGTCTCACAACAACTAGGCGTATCAACGGGCTATGGAGATGTCCATAAATAGATATAAATGTGAGTGAGTAGGGATTGCCATGCAACGGATGAACTAGAGCTATAAGTGTATGAAAGCTCAACAAAAGAACTAAGTGGGTGTGCATCCAACTTGCTTGCTCATGAAGACCTAGGGCAATTTTGAGGAAGCCCATCATTGGAATATACAAGCCAAGTTCTATAATGTAAAATTCCCACTAGTGTATGAAAGTGATAACATAGGAGACTCTCTAT
The DNA here is from genome assembly GCF_003073215.2 of Triticum urartu. Classification (NCBI taxonomy): domain Eukaryota; kingdom Viridiplantae; phylum Streptophyta; class Magnoliopsida; order Poales; family Poaceae; genus Triticum; species Triticum urartu. Next base: position 475,391,558 of record NC_053026.1, read on the forward strand.
CATGAAGATCATGGTGCTACTTTGAAGCACAAGTGTGGAAAAAGGATAGTAACATTGTCCCTTCTCTCTTTTTCTCTTATTTTTTTGGGCCTTCTTTCTTTTTTTGGACTTATTTTTCAAGTCCGGAGTCTCTTCCCGACTTGTGGGGGAATCATAGTCTCCATCATCCTTTCCTCACTGGGACAATGCTCTAATAATGATGATCATCACACTTTAATTTACTTACAACTCAATACTTAGAAAAAAATATGACTCTATGTGAATGCCTCTGGCGGTGTACCGGGATGTGCAATGACTCATGAGTGACATGTATGAAAGAATTATGAACGGTGGCTTTGCCACAAATATGATGTCAACCACATGATCATGCATAGCAATATGACAATGATGAAGCGTGTCATAATAACGGAATGGTGGAAAGTTGCATGGCAATATATCTCGGAATGGCTATGGAAATGCCATAATAGGTAGGTATGGTGGCTGTTTTGAGGAAGGTATATGGTGGGTTTATGGTACCGGCGAAAGTTGTGTGGTACTAGAGAGGCTAGCAATGGTGGAAGGGTGAGAGTGCGTATAATCCATGGACTCAACATTAGTCATAAAGAACTCACATACTTATTGCAAAAATCTATTAGTTATCGAAACAAAGTACTACGCGCATGATCCTAGGGGGATAGATTGGTAGGAAATGACCATCGCTCGTCCCGACCGCCACTCATAAGGAAGACAATAAATAAATAAATCATGCTCCGACTTCATCACATAACGGTTCACCATACGTGCATGCTACGGGAATCACAAACTTTAACACAAGTATATCTCAAATTCACAACTACTCACTAGCATGACTCTAATATCACCATCCTCATATCTCAAAACAATCATCAAGTATCAAACTTCTCATAGTATTCAATGCACTTTATATGAAAGTTTTTATTATACCCATCATATTAGGACTAGTTTCATAACCAAAGAAAATTACCATGCTGTTCTATAGACTCTCAAAATAATATAAGTGAAGCATGAGAGTTCATCTATTTCTATAAAATAAAACCACCACTATGCTCTAAAAAGATATAAGTGAAGCACTAGAGCAACAACAAACTACTCCGAAAGATATAAGTGAAGATCAATGAGTAGTCGAATAATTATGCAACTATATGATGACTCTATAACATTTAAGAATTTCAGATCTTGGTATTTTATTCAAACATCAAGCAAAACAATGGAAAATAAAATGACGCTCCAAGCAAAACACATATCATGTGATGAATAAAAATATAGCTCCAAGTAAAGTTACCGATAAACGAAGACGAAAGAGGGGATGCCTTCCGGGGCATCCCCAAGCTTAGGCTCTTGGTTGTCCTTGAATATTAACTTGGGGTTCCTTGGGCATCCCCAATCTTAGGCTCTTGCCACTCCTTATTCCATAGTCAATCGAATCTTTACCCAAAACTTGAAAACTTCACAACACAAAACTTAACAGAAAACTCGTAAGCTCCGTTAGTATAAGAAAATAAATCACCACTTAGGTACTGTTGTGAAGTCATTCTAAATTCATACTGGTGTAATATCTACTGTATTCCAACTTCTCTATGGTTCATACCCTCCGATACTACTCATAGATTCATCAAAATAAGCAAACAACACATAGAGAACAGAATCTGTCAAAAACAGAACAGTCTGTAGTAATATGTATCAAACATATACTTCTGGAACCACCAAAATTCTAAAATAAATTTCTGAACGTGAAGAATTTATCTATTAATCATCTGCAAAAAAATTTAACTAAATAGCACTCTCCAATAAAAAATGGCAGCAAATCCCGTGAGCGCTAAAGTTTCTTTTTTTTACAGCAGGATCGCAAAGACTTTCCCCAAGTCTTCCCAAAGGTTCTACTTGGCACAAACACATACAGATTTGAATTTGGCAGGTACATACAGATTTGAATTTGGCAGACTCATTGACTAAACTTCTCTCACAAGCAAAACATGATCACACCTTAGTACTCTTTGAGTGTTAATCACATGGTGATGTGAAGTAAGATTACTCACTCTAGTAAACCCTTTGAGTGTTGGTCACATGGCGATGTGAACTATGGGTTTTAGTCACATGGTGATGTGAACTATTGGTGTTAAATCACATGGCGACGTGAATTAGATTATTGACTCTAGTGCAAGTGGGAGACTGAAGGAAATATGCCCTAGAGGCAATAATAAAGTTATTATTTATTTCCTTATTTCATGATAAATGTTTATTATTCATGCTAGAATTGTATTAACCGGAAACTTAGTACATGTGTGAATACATAGACAAAACAAAGTGTCCCTAGTATGCCTCTACTTAACTAGTTCGTTTATCAAAGATGGTTATGTTTCCTAACCATAGACATGTGTTGTCATTTGATGAACGGGGTCACATCATTAGGAGAATGATGTGATGGACAAGACCCATTCATTATCTTAGCATTATGATCATTGCAGTTTCATTGCTACTGCTTTCTTCATGACTTATACATGTTCCTCGGACTATCAGATTATGCAACTCCTGAATACCGGAGGAACACCTTGTTATGCGGTTTGACCGATAAAGATCTTCGTAGAATATGTAGGAACCAATATGAGCATCTAGGTTCCGCTATTTGTTATTGACTGTAGATGAGTCTCGGTCATGTCTACATAGTTGTTGAACCCGTAGGGTCCGCACGCTTAACGTTCTGTGACGATTTGTATTATGAGTTATGTGATTTGATGATCGAAGTTTGTTCGGAGTCCCGGATGAGACCGGGGACGTGCCAAGGAGTCTTGAAATGGTAGAGACGTAAAGATCGATATACTGGAAGGCTATATTCGGACATCAAAAAGGTTTCCGAGTGATTCGGGTATTTTTCGGAGTACTGAAGAGTTACGGGAATTCGTATTGGGCCTTAATGGGCCATACGGGAAAGGAGAGAAAGGCCTCAAGGGTAGGCACACCCCTTCCCAATGGACTGGTCCGAATTGGACTAGGGAAAGGGGGCGCCCCCTTCCTTCCTTCTCCTTCTCCCTTCCCTTTTTTCCTATTCCATGTGGGAGGTGGAATCCTACTAGGACTATGGAGTCCTAGTAGGACTCCACACTTTGGGCACGCCCTATGAGGGCCGGCCTCCTCCTCCCTCCATCCTTTATATACGTGGCCAGGGGGCACCCCATAGAACAATAGTTGATCATTGATCCTTTAGCCGTGTGTGGTGCCCCCTCCACCATAATCCACCTCGTTCATATCATCATAGTGTTTAGGCGAAGCCCTGCGACGGTAGCATCATCATCACCGTCATCATGCTGTCATGATGACGAAGCTCTCCCTCGACACTCAGCTGGATCATGAGTTCGTGGGATGTCACCGAGCTGAACGTATGCAGATTGCGGAGGTGTCGTACTTTCGGTACTAGGATCGGTCGATCGTGAAGACGTATGACTACATCAACTGCTTTGTCATAACGCTTCCGCTTACGGTCTACCCGGGTACATGGACAACACTCTTCCCTCTCGTTGCTATGCCTCACCATGATCTTGCGTGTGGGTAGGAATTTTTTTTGAAATTACTACGCTCCCCAACAACACCCTCGCCCGAGCCCGCAAACTGGCGCACCTCTCTCAATCCGTGCCCCTCGGGTACCGCAATACTAAGCGTGGGGTCGTGGCTAGCAGCGCCTTTGATTAGGATTCGGAAGAATAAGAGTTTCCTGACGAAATTTTTGCAGTTCCTAGACGCCTCCCGAGCAAAGGAGGACTCGCTAGGCCCTGGGAGATGTGCGCCACACGAGGCGGAAACTACTTTAGACACATCAAGCTAAGTTATCTCTATACGCCAACATAAAACACTAGTACCACAACACGACGCAGGGACGATAAACATAACATAGCAACTTGGAAATCATGGTTCATTACACGCCCCTACAGGGCCCATACTTGTTTCTTCTGAAATGCAGGAAGGAAAGAACAAAGCAAAAGTGGCGCGTGCCCCCGCAGCAGCTCGTGAGGACGGACCCATGGCGCTCCCTTGGGCTTAGCTGGACCCCTCCTTGCACTTCACTGGAGCGCGGCGACGAGACGACCCGCTACCACCCTCGAAATGGGTGCGGCGGCGTGGCAGCTGGTCATAGCCGCCGCTGCTGGAGTTGTCGCTGGAGGAGGAGCCGTCGTAGCTAGATGAGCCGCGGCCAGCGCCAAGGACGAAGCCACCTTCATCCTCGTCATGACCATCGCCAAGGCCGAGCACCTCGTCGCCGTCGTTGTCCTTGGGGCAGCACCCGACGCGGTGACCATCTTCCCCAAATACCCTCATGTAGAGGGTCGCGTCGCCGTCGTACTTGAAGTGGAGGGCACACCGCCTGCCTAGGCCGCGTGCGCGGGCAAACGTCTGCCAGCCACGGGCCAGGGCTGCGCTGCCCGCGGCGGAGACTTCCACTGTGACCCACGAAGCCGTGCTGCAGCAGTCGTCCACCTAGAGCCAGAGACCGCATAGACCCATGGCTGGCAGTTCACCGGCGAAGAAACACGGCAGCTGAAGCCAGGTGCCAGCCGGGTTCTCCGACCACACGATGAACTCTGGCATCACCTCCGCCGAGTGGAAGCGCGGCCGAGGAGGCCACACAACCATGGCACGCCTCGCTTCATCGACGGGACTGCCACGACCTGGTCGACTCCCGCCGCGCGGGGAGGCGCCGCCGCTACCGCGAGGGTCCACGGCGGGGGTCGTGGCGTGCTTGCGCGGGCGACCACGTCCCCTCTTGGGTGGCGGCAAGACGATCCCCTCCTGGCGGGTGAGGGAGTCCTGGATTAGGGGGTGTTCGGATAGCCGAATTATACCCTCAGCCGGACTCCTGGACTATGAAGATACAAGATTGAAGACTCAGTCCCGTGTCCGGAAGGGATTTTCCTTGGCGTGGAAGGCAAGCTTGGCGATACGGATGTTCAGATCTCCTACCATTGTAACCGCCTCTATGTAACCCTAACCCTATCCGGTGTCTATATAAACCGGAGGGTTCTAGTCCGTAGGACAACATACACATCAACAATCATACCATAGGCTAGCTTCTAGGGTTTAGCCTCTCTGATCTCATGGTAGATCAACTCTTGTATTACCCATATCATCAATATTAATCAAGCAGGACGTAGGGTTTTACCTCCATCGAGAGGACCCGAACCTGGGTAAAACTTCGTGTCCCCTGCCTCCTATTACCATCTGGCCTAGACGCACAGTTCGGGACCCCCTACCCGAGATCCGGCGGTTTTGACACCGACATTGGTGCTTTCATTGAGAGTTCCTCTGTGCCGTCGCCATCAGGCCCGATGGCTCCTACGATCATCAATGGCGATGTAGTCCAGGCTGAGACCTTCCTCCCCGGACAGATCTTCGTCTTTGGCGGCTTCGCACTGCGGGCCGATTCACTTGGCCATCTAGAGCAGATCGAAAGCTACGCCCCTGGCCCTCAGGTCAGATTCGGAAGTTTAAACTACACGGCCGACATCCGCTGGGACGTGATCTTCGACGGATTCGAACCGCTGTCGAGCGCGCCGCACTGTCACGACGAGCATGATCTAGCTCTGCCGCTGAACAGAGCCTTGGAGGCCGCATCCGCATCGGCTCCGACCCCTAGTTCGGAGCCGACCGCGCCGATCGAGGATGGGCGGTTGGACGCCACCTCGGGGGCTGCGATCCCAACGGCGGTTGAGCCGAACACCAGCCCCGTACTCTGCAAGACTCGTGACTCCATGGAGCCGGATTCTTCTTCTAACTCCGAACCCTCCGCGCCCCTGCCGAGTGGATCCGACTGGGCGCCGATCATGGAGTTCACGGTCGCGGACGTCTTTCAGCACTCGCCTTTCGGCGATATCCTGAAATCACTGAAGTCTCTCTCTTTGTCAGGAGAGCCCTGGCCGGACTACGGTCAGTAAGGTTGGGGTAAGGACGATGAAGAAATTCAAAACCCATCCACCACCCACTTTGTAGCCACTATCGACAACTTAACCGACATGCTCGACTTCGACTCCGAAGACATCGACGGTATGGACACCAATGAAGGAGATGATGAAGAACCAGCGACCACTAGGCCCTGGAAAGCCACCTCGTCATATGACATATACATGGTGGACACCCCAAAAGAGGGAGAGGGCGATGGAACAGTAGAGGATGACCCCTCCAAGAATCAGCAAAAGCGTCGGCGTCAGCAGCGCCGCTCAAAATCCCGCCAACACAAAAACGGCGATTCCAGCACGGGAGATAATAATACCCCGGAAAGCACCGAAGAACATCCCCCCGAGCAAGATTTAGCGCAGGAGGATGGAGAAACCAGCCCTCATGAGAGAGCGGCCGACAGAGAGGTCGAGGACAATAATTGTATGCCTCCCTCCGAAGATGAGGCAAGCCTCGACGACGACGAATTCGCCGTGCCAGAGGATCCCGTCGAACAAGAGCGTTTTCAATGCTGGCTTATGGCCACGGCAAGAAGCCTCAAGAAAAAACAGCAACAGCTTAAAGCTGATCAAGATCGGCTAATCGATAGATGGACTGAAGTCCTTGCGGCCGAAGAGAATAAACCCGAATGCCCCTCCAAGTGCTACCCGAAGTGCAGGTTGCTACCCCGATTAGAGGAGGAAGCACTCGACGCGGCCGACAGGCCACCTCGTGGCCCCGACAGAGAGGCCTCATGGCCCTCCACCCAAGCCGCACCCCGTACTAAGGCACGGGAATATGCGCCGGACTTACGAGACATGTTGGAGGACAAGGCAAGGCAAACAAGATCGATCTACGGATCGCGTAGGCGCCCATGGCTCGAGACGATAGCCGTCACGCCGGCCACAAATTCGGTAGGGCCGAACACAGTAGACAAAGCTCATTGGAGCTACGTCATGATATCGCCCAATACAGAGGCGCCGCACACCCATTGTGCTTCACAGACGAAATAATGGATCATTGAATCCCCGAGAGTTTCAAACCCGTAAACATCGAATCATATGATGGCTCAACAGATCCCGTGGTATGGATCAAGGATTATCTCCTTGATATCCACATGGCCCGCGGCGATGATTTCCATGCCATCAAATACCTCCCACTCAAGCTTAAAGGACCAGCCCGACAGTGGCTTAACAGCCTGCCAACAGGGTCAATCAGCTGTTGGGAGGACCTGGAAGCCGTATTCCTCGACAATTTCCAGGGCACTTATGTGCGACCCCCAGACGCTGACGACCTAAGCCACGTAATTCAGCAGCCAGATGAATCGGCCAGGCAATTCTGGACACGGTTCCTAACAAAGAAAAATCAAATACTCGACTGTCCGGACACAGAGGCCTTAGCAGCCTTCAAGCATAATATCCGCGACGAGTGGCTTGCCCGGCACCTAGGACAAGAGAAGCCGAAATCTATGGCAGCACTCACGGCACTCATGACCCGCTTTTGCGCGGGAGAAGACAGCTGGCTTGCTCGTAGCAACAATATGACCAAGAACCCTGGTCGTTCGGACACCAGGGACATTAGTGGCAGGTCGCGTCGCAACCAACAGAAGCGTCGCATCAACGGCGACAATGCTAAGGATACGGCAGTTAATGCCAGATTCAGAGGCTCTAAATCCGGTGAGCGGAAAAAATCATTCAAAAGGAATCCTAGGGGCCCGTCCAGCTTGGACTGAATACTCGACCGCTTGTGCCAGATACATGGCACCCCCGAAAAGCCGGCCAATCACAACAACAGGGACTTTTGGGTGTTCAAGCAGGCAGGCAGATTAAGCGCCGACAATGAAGACAAGGGGTTGCATAGCAATGACGACGAGGAGCCCCGGCCAGGGAACAACAATGGACAGAAGGGTTTTCCCCCACAAGTGCGGACGGTGAACATGATATACGCCACCCACATCCCCAAGAGGGAGCGGAAGCGCGCGTTAAGGGACGTATACGCGGTAGAGCCAGTCGCCCCAAAGTTCAACCCATGGTCCTCCTGCCCGATCACCTTTGATCGAAGAGACCATCCCACTAGCATCCATCATGGCAGATTTGCCGCATTGGTTCTCGACCCAATTATTGACGGATTTCATCTCACTAGAGTCCTCATGGACAGCGGCAGTAGCCTGAACCTGCTTTACCAGGATACAGTGCAGAAAATGGGCATAGATCCCTCGAGGATTAAGCCCACCAAAACGACCTTCAAAGGCATAATACCAGGTGTAGAGGCCAGCTGTACAGGCTCAGTCACACTTGAAGTGGTCTTCGGATCTCCGAATAATTTCCGAAGCGAGGAGTTAATCTTCGACATAGTCCCATTCCACAGTGGCTACCATGCACTGCTTGGGCGAACCGCATTCCCCAAGTTCAATGCGGTCCCGCACTATGCATACCTTAAGCTCAAGATGCCAGGCCCTTGAGGAGTAATTACGGTCAATGGAAACACCGAACGCTCCCTCCGAACGGAGGAGCACACGGCGGCCCTTGCAGCGGAAGTACGAAGCAGCCTCTCCAGGCAATTCTCCAGTCCGGCCATTAAACGTTCGGACACAGTCAAGCGCGCCCGGAGTAACCTACAACAAGACCGCCTGGCATGTTCCGAGCAGGCGTAGCAATGCGACCCCAACCCCAAACCCCGCAAAAAGGCGACGCCAGTACCGCGCATACATAACTACACCCTAGAAATACCATGGGCATAGGGGGAGGGGCACCATCACGGCACGCCCAAAACACGGCTTAAACCGCACCAGGGGCTGCCAACTTTTTTATACTTTTCTCTTACTTCCAGGACTCTACTCTTTGGAAGGCTTGTTCGGCAGTTCAATTGCCGCACAAACGATGCAAGGACCAGGGAAGCAGACAAGCCATGCCGCATTACAGAAATCCCAGGTGGTCTCTATCACGAGCAGTATACCTGTTTCGCATACTATCTCGCAGCTTGCCCCTGAAGCAGACATGTTAAATAGTCCAACTTTTCGTTTATCGCATCACTTGTATCGTTCTGCTTTGATCGCAGCTACTTTAATGAACAATGCATAGCTTTTGTCTATTTTTCGCATTACCTTATATATATATATATATATGTTCCTTAATGACATGTTGCACCCGTACACTTTGGTACGGCCAAAATACGCCAGGGGCTTCAGTACCCCTCAACATGGTGTGAGAAGTCTGAACACTTTAACAAGTGCGGCACCCCGAACCTATAGCATTATATGCATCATCTCCGAATCATGTCTTGGGTCAATAGTTGGGTTTGCCCGGCTCCTATGTTTTGGTGCCTTACGTTCCGCTATATCGGCTAAGGTAGCACTAGGAGAACCACTGCGATTGTGCCCCAGTTGAGCTGGGCCGAGCACCTCAGTGGAGAAAGCTAAAACTGACTGTCATGATGAAGCGAGAGTTGGTCGGTGTTCGAGAGGTTTTTCGAGTCCCTAAAGACTTATGCCGCTTCGGGCGAGGAGTCGGCTCTGTCCGGCCAAGGCGTGGATAGCGCCCCGAAATCGGTCTTCCGAATACTAGGGGCTTCGTCGAAATTTAAAATTATAGAATTCTATGGCTAAGTGAGAGTGTTCACGCATTATAGTCCGATTGCCTCGTTCGTTGGGCTGAGCGCCTCCCTCGAAGGACCCAAATATGGGAAAAAGAGCGCCCAGGTTTATCCCCGAACACCCCAGCACTAGCGGCATGGGGGCAGAAGCCGATGACTCGCCATCTCTTAGTATTGATAAACAACCGCACAGAAGGTAATATTTTAAATTCAAGCAGCATTGCTTAGCGCATATGAACAAGTTTTCAGAGCACAGGATAACACGAGCGGGTTCTACTCAAAAAATACATCCTTGGTACATTCATCCACAACAAGGCGGGCACCTTTCAGAACATCCTTATAATAATTCTCGGGCTTGCGATGCTCTTTCCCTGGCGGTGGCCCGTCCTTCACAAGCTTCTCTGCATCCAGCTTGCCCCAGTGCACCTTAGCACGGGTAAGGGCCCTACGGGCACCTTCAATGCAGATGGAGCGCTTGATGTCTTCAAGCCTCGGACAGGCCTCCACCAGCCGCTGCACCAGCCCGAAATAGCTCCCAGGCAGAGCCTCTCCAGGCCACAGCCAAACTAGGACGCCCTTCATGGCCTGTTCGGCCGCCTTGTGGAGCTCGACCAGTTGCTTCAGCTGGTCGCTCAGGGGCACGGGGTGTCCGGCCTCAGCGTACTGAGACCAGAACACCTTCTCCGTCGAGCTGCCCTCCTCGGCTCAATAGAATGCGGCGGCATCAGATACACTCCGGGGAAGATCTGCGAACGCTCCTGGAGAGCTCCGGATTCGGGTAAGTAACAGGTAACTCACGTTTATGTGTTTGCTTTGCATAAAGAATGCCTTACCCACCGCAATCTTCTTCACCTCATCCAACTCCTGGAGGGTCTTCTGGGACTCGGCCTTGGTAGACTTGGCATTTTCTATAGCTTCCGCGAGCTCGGACGCTCGCATCTTTGAGTCAAGCTCCAAACTCTCATGTTTCTTCATGAGAACCTGGAGCTCTTGCCGCACCTTGCCAACCTCAGCCTCATACCTCTCCCGCTCAGTGCGCTCCATGGCCGCACTCTTCTCGGCCTCGAGCAGCGCTTGCTTAAGGGTCGCCACCTCAGACGTGGCCCCTGCAATAGCCATGTCAATCCTGTCATCTTTTGCAATTGCACCATTTTTATATACATATTCAAACAGGGTATTTCTTACCTTCCTTCTCCTCGAGCTGCTTCTTGGCATGCCCGAGCTCTTGCTCGGACTTCTCGAGACTCTGCTTCAGCACGTCCACTTCCGCAGTCAGTGCGGCGGACGCTAGCAGAGAAGCCTGCATACGCATATTGACTCCTTTTGTTAGACTCCTGCGAATTCTTTGATCCTCTATTCGGCTTTTCTTCCCGAACGCCCAACAGAGCATCAGGGGCTACTGTCTATGCGGTAACATTATTTGAACATTCTTTACTTACCTCAAAGCCTGTTAAAAGGCTTGTACAAGCTTCAGTCAGTCCGCTTTTGGCGGACTGAACCTTCTGGATCACCGCACTCATAATAGTGCAGTGCCCCTCGTCGATGGAGGCACCTTAGAGCGCCTCCAACATATTGTCCGGCGCCTCCGGTTGGACGGAGGTCACCGACACGGTAGGCTTGCTCCTCTTGGAAGGAGATCGCCCGCCAGAATCTGGAACACGTGAAGATTCCGGAGCTGTGTCCGGCCTTAAGCCGGACTTGGAGCCCTGGGGGGCTTCATCCCCTTTACTCCTGGAGTCCGGGAGGTCGCCTCGCGGCGCCTCCAGGACCACCTCCTCCCAGCTTGGAACCTGTTGGGACAACACTTCGGTGTCGTCCGCAGGGCGGGGGGATGAAGCCGTCGGAAGCGAGTTCACCTCCGACGAGTCCAGTGAGTCGCTCGACGATGCGTCGAGCCGGTCTTTGGGTGGGCTGCATAAACATATTCGACATAAGGAAAAGCTGTGCGAAAAACGAATACTATGAATTACCCCGGTATCCGGACACTTATGATTTCGCCAGGGGCTTGGCCCTGGGCTGCCACTCCTCTTCGTCGTCGTCCTCGTCGGTGGAGCAGTCCGGAGGAAGGGTTTTCCCCTTCTTGGACCCTCCGGCCTCCTCGGAGAGGGCGGCCTTCCTTTTCTTCTCTCCTCCCGCTGGAGGGGGAGAGGTCTCTTCTTCTTCCTCCTCGTCTTCACGATAGGAAGGCGCTTCGGGACCGTCGGATGACGATCCGACACCTCCTGGCGCCGGGCACTCTTTCGAGTCCCCGTGGCCTTTTTCATGGCCTTCTTCTCCGGCACCACATAGGGCGCCGAAACAAGCAGCTTCGCCAAGCGAGCGTCCGCTGGGCCTTCGGGCAGAGGAGCCGGACAGTTGATCTGTCCGGACGTTGCCACCCAATCCTATCAACAATAAGGGAACTCAGATCCCGCATAGAGTCAAACTATGAAAAACTGATACCCTGTAAAAGGACAAAAACAGCTTACCACATGAGCGTGATGCTGAGTACTGAATCCGCGATCCTCGGCAGCGGATGCGGGAGCATTGGTGCCCTTGAAAAGCACCCTCCAGGCATCTTCGTACGTCATGTCAAAGAGCCTGTTTAGAGTTTGATGCTGCGCCGGGTCGAACTCCCACAGGTTGAAGGCCCATCGTTGACACGGGAGGATCAGGCGGATGAGCATAACCTGGACTACGTTGACAAGCTTGAGCTTCTTGTCCACCAGGGTTTGAATGCATGTTTGGAGTCCGGTCAGCTCTCCTTTTTTACCCCACGACAGGCCGGTCTCCTTCCAGGAGGTGAGCCGCGTAGGGGGTCCGGACCGAAACTCGGGGGCTGTGACCCATTCGGGGTCGCATGGCTCGGTGATGTAAAACCACCCCGATTGCCACCCCTTCAGGGTCTCCACAAAGGAGCCCTCAAGCCACAGGACGTTGGCCATCTTGCCAACCATGGCACCGCCGCACTCCGCCTGGCTGCCGCACACCACCTTCGGCTTGACGTTGAAGGTCTTTAGCCATAAGCTGAAATGAGGGCAGATGCGGAGGAAAGCCTCGCACACGATGATAAATGCTGAGATGTTGAGGACGAAGTTCGGGGCCAGATCATGGAAATCCAGGCCGTAGTAGAACATGAGCCCCTGGACAAATGGATGCAGAGGGAAGCCCAGTCCGCGGAGGAAATGGGGGAGAAATACCACCCTCTCATGGGGCCTAGGAGTGGGGATAAGCTGCCCCTCCTCGGGGAGTCGGTGCGCGATGTCGCTGGCCAGATATCCGGCCTTCCTCAGCTTTTTTATGTGTCCCTCCGTGATGGAGGAGACCATCCCCTTGCCTCCCGCTCCGAACATGACTGGAGAAGGTCGAGGTGGTAGTGCGGACTTGGGCGCTGGAGCTCGAGTGTGCAAGAATGGATAGGCAAAGGAGGAAGAAGGCGAGGGTGGAAAGGAGGATCCTTATCCCCTTATATGGGTGGGCGCGACTACATGCCCCCACCAGCCTGGTAGAACTTGCTTATCTCCAAGCGCCGTAATCAAAGGCGCGGTTGGGTTACCCACGCCTGTATTGATGAGCATCCCGGAATAAAGGGACACGATCTCTTCTTTGACAAGACGTGCCAAGGAAACCGCCTCGCATAACGCGCTGAGGTGGGATAATGAAACGATTTGGATAAATGCTTGGCCGTGGCGTGTCGCACCACAGAATACGTCAGCATATTAGATTTGTGTTAATATTATTATTCTCTCTATGGAAATATGTGGAAACTTATTTTGCAGAGAAGGACACTATCTTTGTGTTCAAAATCTTCTATAAAGTGCTTGGAGGAGGAACCCGCCTTGCAATGTCAAAGACAATTTGCGCGCCGAACTCGTCGTCATTGAAGCCTAGTCCAGGGGCTACTGAGGGAGTCCTGGATTAGGGGGTGTTCGGATAGCCGAATTATACCTTCAGCCGGACTCCTGGACTATGAAGATACAAGATTGAAGACTCCGTCCCGTGTCCGGAAGGGATTTTCCTTGGCGTGGAAGGCAAGCTTGGCGATACGGATGTTCAAATCTCCTACCATTGTAACCGACTCTATGTAACCCTAACCCTATCCAGTGTCTATATAAACCGGAGGGTTCTAGTCCGTAGGACAACATACACATCAACAATCATACCATAGGCTAGCTTCTAGGGTTTAGCCTCTCTGATCTCGTGGTAGATCAACTCTTGTATTACCCATATCATCAATATTAATCAAGCAGGACGTAGGGTTTTACCTCCATCGAGAGGGCCCGAACCTGGGTAAAACTTCGTGTCCCCTGCCTCCTGTTACCATCCGGCCTAGACGCACAGTTCGGGACCCCCTACCCGAGATCCGCCGGTTTTCACACCGACAGCGAGCCTTGCCCTTCTCTGCGACTGACAATCTCCTCGCCGGCCCCTCCTGGCGGGCCTTCCCCTTCTCCGTAGCCAAGAACCTCTTTGCCGGCGCCATGAGTATCGCTGAAGCAAGGAAGAAGAAGGAGCGGGAGGAGCGAAGGAAGAGATGGGTGACGGGGGCTCCGCTCCCTGCTACCTCTTGAGCACTGCGTTGGTTTTCCCTTGAAGAGGAAGGGGTGATGCAGCAAAGTAGCGTAAGTATTTCCCTCAATTTTTGAGAACCAAGGTATCAATCCAGTAGGAGACTACACGCAAGTCACCTCGCACCTACATAAACAAATAAGAACCTTGCTACCAACTTGATAAAGGGGTTGTCAATCCCTTCACGGCCACTTGCAAAAGTGAGATCTGATAGAGATAATAAGATAAATATTCTTGGTATTTTTATGATATAAATTGAAAGTAAAGATTGCAAAGTTAAATAGATTGGAAACTTATATGATGGAAAATAGACCCGGGGCCATAGGTTTCACTAGTGGCTTCTCTCAAGATAGCATAAGTATTACCGTAGATAAACAAATTACTGTCGAGCAATTGATAGAAAAGTGCATAATTATAAGAATATCTAGGCATGATCATGTATATAGGCATCACGCCTGCGACAAGTAGACCGAAACGATTCTGCATCTACTACTATTACTCCACACATCTACCGCTATCCACCATGCATCTAGAGTATTAAGTTCTGTCGGAGTAATGGGCCACGGGTAGGCTAACCTGAGTCCCAGAACCTTTCAAGACATCGGGGCAGGCTGCGCCCCTCAAGACCCCAGGATAAAGAGCTGCCTTCTGAGAAGTCGGCGGCAAGGCAACCGACTAGCCACTCGCGGCTGAGTCCCAGGAACGACTTCAGGATAAGCCGACTCCTGACTGACGACTTCCTGAGAAGCCGGCCTTGGGAAGTCGGCCCGCGACTCGAACAAACCCCATGTCCTCATCAAGAGGGACAGGACAGGGGAGTGGCTACAATGAAGCGTGCTCCCACCCCTTTCCAGAGCATGGCCACAGTATGCCGTACCCGCGGAGATCTCCGTGCGGCGTGGCACTGTTGCCATGCCGACCCTGACATCAGCACCAGTGGACCGAATCCTGCGCCCACGACAGCTTGTCAGTATAACCCTGGGGCGGCGGGTCCCACCAGCCAGCGGGACCCCAGAAGACGGCAAGTGCGCCACCAGTCGGACCCGTTGGGAGTCGGCCGCCGAGAGTCGGCCAGCCCCTCCCCCGGGCCCACGCGCCATTAACCAGATGTGACGGAGAGTGGCAATAGTGATCCTCCGCCAAGCGGCGGGGCTGTTGCCACGACTCCATGACCAAGCCCGCGTCATTAGGAGCACGGCTACAGTAATCAGCAGCCGGCAAGGCCCGCAGTCGTACCGAGCCAGTCTGCGGGGCCCACCAGTCGGCGGGCCCTAGTAGTCAGCGGGGAAGACGGAGGCCGGAGGCACTGACGGCTGGGCCCGCGCCCAGCCGGATTACCATTGTACCCCTGGGGGTAGGCCTATATAAACCCCCCAAGGGCACCCATGCAAAGGGTTGGAATCAATTAGCACTAGACCAGATCATATAGGAAGGAGAGAGCTAGCCTTGCCTTCTCCTACCTCCAGAAAACAGCTCAAGGAGCAACCGTGTGAACACTTTGCCATAGTGATCATGCGGACACCCCGTAGAGCAGCAGTAGGGGTATTATCTCCCCGGAGAGCCCTGAAGCTTGGTAAGATTCGCCGGCGTGCATGTCTTCGCCTCATCCCGTTTCCAGGCACCGGCGACGTTCTACTCGCCCCCACCATGATAAGCCATCCTTTGGCATATGTCGCACCCAACCCCCGACATTTGGCGCCCACTGTGGGGCCTGGTGCACCGTCGTCCGGAGACCTGCTCTGGACGGGAACCCTTTTCCTCCCTGGCGAGCGCAGCCAGCCAGGCACGCCAGACAGAGTTTGCGCTGACGCACTGCACGGTGTTGAGATCGCCTGCGCAGCCAGCTGCCTCGCCGATCTTGTCGGCGAGGTTCGCCTCTCCGACGAACCTGCATCCAACGCAGGCACGGGCGGCCCTGAGAGCCTCCTCGCGGGCCTCCTTGACCAACTCCACGTCGCCGGTGAGCCTGCCGTGGACTTGGAGTCTGTAGGTTCCACCGACCCGATGCTGGTCGACTCCAACATCGCGTCGTTCGACGCGTTCCCCACCAACGTGGTGGTCTACGATGGACCTCTCCCTCGCGCGGAGAGTGACGGAAGCACCGTCACCGAGGTGCTCGTCATCAGTCATGACGAGCCTCCCGGCGGAGGAGCGCATGACCCACTTGGCGCGGCACTACAAGACCTGACTGCGCCCATTCCGGAAGACGCTAATGCGGAGACGTTGGAGGCGCGCCGCCTTTAGCTCGTCGAAGGCGCGAAGAAGCTGGCTAGCATGAGACGCTTGTCAGAAGCCTACCAGCGTGAGATGGATCGCGCTGTGGGTGGCTCGGCAGCCCCAGCTGGGCCCAGCCGCCTCGGCGCGGTCCAGCAGCGTGGCGTAGCCATCGCCAACCTGTTCGCGGCAAGTCGCCATGTGCACGCTACGCCTCCGGAGAACATTCGAGCCGCCCAGGCGGTGGCGGACGAGCTGGATAACTTCGAGGGCGAAGAGCACCACCTGATGATGGAGCGAGTCCAGCGGCTCCTCGACGTGGCTGCCACGCAGAACGAGGCCGGCTGCTGCACGGAGGCGCCGCAGCGGCAAAACGACGACCTTCGTCGAGATCAAGGCAAGACGTCTCGGACGCCGACTGGCGGCGCCCGAGGAAGGAAAGACAAGGATCCGACTGTCAGCCACAGTTGGACTCACATTACCATAGAGCGCGACCAAGACGGCCGCCCGAGAGCAGTAGAACGACGGGACTACTGTCCGCCTCTGCCTCCTCGCAAGGAAAGGCGAGTCTCCCCGCCGCCTGTTGATCATCCGAATCTCGGCGACCACCTTGGCCACCGAGAGGGAGTCAGGGAAAACGATGCCCGCCACCGGATCGATCGACTTCACCGATCCCTGGCGCTGGAAGAAGAAGACGAGTTGGGTCCGCCTTGTTTCGGGCCCCGCATTCGAGACGAGCCCTTTCCCAAAGGGTTCACGCTCCCAAGAGACACGCCCAAGTACACCGGCTCCATGAAGCCGGAGGACTGGCTGGTCGACTACTCCATGGCTATCAACATCGCGAACGGCAACAAGCGCGTCGCCGTAAAATACGTTCCGCTCATGCTCCAGGGCACGCCCCGGACATGGCTGAACAGCCTGAAGCCCCGCAGCATCAACAGCTGGGTCGACTTCACTGAAGCATTCGTCCGCAACTTCACCAGCATGTACAAGGGTCCTCCCAAGCCTCGTCAGCTTTCCTTGTGCATGCAAGGTCCCAACGAGTCGACTCGCGACTACCTCACGCATTGGGCCGAGCTTCGGAACTCCTGCGAGGGCGTGCACGAGGTGCAGGCTATCGAGTACTTCACCGCTGGGTGCAGAGAAGGCACCCTCCTCAAGCACAAGCTCCTCTGTGACGAGCCAGAAACCCTCGACGAGCTGCTGATCATAGCAGACAAGTATGCCACGGCCGACTCCTCCATGAAGGCGGAGATTCAAGTTAGCGCAACTGGCAAAGTGGCCCCTCAGGCTCCAAGAACTCCGGCAGGAGACGCCAGTCGGCGGCAACAGCAGAACGACCATAAGCGCAAGGCCCCGCAGCTGGATGGGCAGCTTCCACCCAAGCGACAGAAAGGTGGCAAGCCCAACTGGTTGCCGGCTTTCTCATACGAGCAGACTCTGGATGGTCCTTGCAAGTTCCATAGCGGCGCAAAGCCGTCGAATCACACCACCCGGAAGTGCCACTGGCTCACCAGGATCGCCAAAGGAGATGGCCTCCTACCTCCCCCGCCTGCTGGGCAGCCGCCTCCGCCTCCGCCCGAGCAGCCGGCTGTCAGGCCAGTCAGCGCAGTACAAGGCGAGTACCCCGAAGAGCACGGAGCCTATGTGATATTTACCAGCATGGCTGATGATCGACGCAGCAGGTGGCTACAGCGACAAGAGGTGAATGCAGTAGCATCAGAGACGCCAGAGTTCATGCACTGGTCCGAGAAGCCTATCAGCTGGAGTAGAGCTGATCACCCAGAGGTGATGCCGAGTCCGGGCTCTTATGCCTTGGTCTTGGATGCCACCTTTGCCACGGATAGACGAGCTGCTCGTTTCTCGCAAGTTCTGATAGACGGAGGCAGCATCATCAACATCCTGTACAAGGACACCATGGAGAAATTAGGAATCAAGCAAAGCTTCAGAGCAGCCGGACTGTGTTCCACGGCATTGTTCCTGGGCTTTCCTGCTCACCAATCGGCAAGATCCTGATGGACGTCCTCTTTGGAGACAAAGATCACTTCCGCCGAGAGTCAGTTTGGTTTGAGGTGGTGGACCTCGAGAGCCCATACCATGCACTACTTGGCCGACCCGCCCTGGCCAAGTTCATAGCGGTCCCCCACTACGCCTACCTCAAAATGAAGATGCCCAGTTCCAGGGGGATTCTGAGCATAGCCGGCGACTACCGGAAGTCGTCTTCCTGTGCGGCTGAGAGTAGTCGGCTGGCCGAGTCCCTGGTGATCGTGGCCGAGAAGCGGCTCCTTGACCGGGTTGTGGCGATGGCCGGCAAGCAGCTAGAGGTGTCGCCCAACCCAAAGGAGTCGGAAGCTGAGGGTTCGTTCAAGCCGGCCAAGGAGACAAAGAAGATACCCTTGGATCCGGAGCACCCCGAGATGTACACTGTTGTAGGCGCAAACCTCGACAGCAAATAGGAAGGTGAGCTCATCGATTTCCTACATGAGAATCGGGACATCTTCGCATGGTCCCCCAAAGACATGCCAGGTGTACCGACGGAATTCACCGAGCACAAGTTACATGTCTGATCTGATGCAAAGCCGGTCAGGCAGCCCTTGTGCCGCCTGTCAGAAGAAAAGAGAAGAGTTGTCGGAGAAGAGATAGCCCGACTCCTAGCAGCCGGCTTCATTATGGAAGTATTCTTTCCAGAGTGGCTAGCCAACCCGGTCCTGATAGTGAAGAAGAACAAGCAGTGGCGAATGTGTATTGACTACACGAGCCTCAACAAGGCCTGCCCGAAGGACCCGTTTGCTCTACCAAGAATTGATCAGGTGATAGACTCCACTGCCGGATGCGAGCTGTTGAGCCTTTTGGATGCATATTCAGGATATCACCAGATCAAGCTAAACCCGGCTGACAAACTGAAGACCTCCTTCATCACGCCGTTTGGAGCCTTCTGCTACCTCACCATGACGTTCGGCTTGAGGAATGCTGGCACCACCTTTCAGCGTTGCATGCAGAAGTGCCTCCTCAAGCAACTCGGGAGAAACGCCCACATCTACTTGGACGATGTGGTGGTGAAGACGGAAAAGTGTGGAACACTGCTGGAAGACCTCAAGGAGACCTTTGAGAACCTGCGCCGATTCTAGATCAAGCTCAACCCCGAGAAGTGTGTCTTCGGAGTACCAGCTGGCCAACTCCTTGGATTCCTGGTCTCTGAACGCGGTATAGAATGCAACCCTGTAAAGATCAAGGCCATTGAGAGGATGGAGGTACCCAGCCGACTGCTGGACGTGCAAAAGTTCACCGGTTGCTTTGCGTCCATCAGCCGATTCATCAGTCGGCTGGGCGAGAAAGCTCTCCCCTTATACCATCTCATGAAGAAGACCACTTTTTTCGAGTGGAACAACAAGGTGGACGAAGCTTTTCTCTAGTTGAAGAAGATGCTGACTAGTCCACCCGTTCTGGCGGCTCCGACTCCTAAGGAACCTATGCTCCTGTACATCGCCACCACCAGCCGGGTAGTCAGCACAGTCATTGTAGTGGAATGCAAGGAGGAAGCAAGGCACTACCTGTCCAGAGACCGGTATATTACCTGAGCGAAGTACTGTCGGCCTCCAAGCAGAACTATCCCCACTACCAGAAGATGTTCTATGGCATGCACTTTGCCGCCAAGAAATTGAAGCCTTACTTTCAAGAGCATCCAATCACTGTGGTCTGCACGGCCCCACTTGCCGAGATCATCGGAAGCCAAGATGCTTCTGGCCGAGTGGCCAAGTGGGCCATAGAGCTGGCTCCCTACACCATCCACTACCAGCCCCGCACCGCCATCAAGTCACAAGCACTGGCCGACTTTCTCGTCGACTGGGCTGAGACCCAGTACCTACCTCCAGCGCCCGACTCCACCCATTGCCGGATGCATTTCGACGGCTCCAAGATGTGCATCGGCTTGGGAGCCGGTGTTGTCCTCACTTCTCCTAAAGGAGACAAGCTCAAATACACACTGCAAATCCATTTTGCCGCCTCCAACAACGTCGCCGAGTACGAGGCGCTCATTCACGGGCTCCGGCTTGCCAAAGAACTCGGCATTCGCCGGATCCTGTGTAATGGCGACTCGGACTTAGTGGTCCACCAGTCATCTGGCGACTGGGACGCCAAAGATGCAAACATGGCGAGTTACCATTTCCTCGTGCAACAACTCAGTGGGTATTTCGAGGGATGCGAGTTCCTCCATGTGCCAAGAAACGACAACGACCAAGCAGACGCCTTGGCACGAATCGGCTCTACCCGCCAAGCAATACCATCCGGCATCGCCCTTCAACGCCTCCTTAAGTCATCTGTCAAGCCTTCACCAGAATCAGACTCCATCTTCGTGCCGGCTCCTCCCGAAGATGTCGGATCCGACTCCAGAGCCCCAGCAGACGGTACGGGGATTTTGGCAGATGGATCCAAAGCCGTCACAGTCGAGGCCGGCCCAGGGACTACAGAGCCCGGCTCGGGGACTGCGGCGGCGGGCTCGAAGACTCCATTACTCGGCCCAAGAGCCGCGCCAGTCGGCCCGGGGACTTCATTAACCCAGCAAGCGGTTGTTGACTCCAACCTGCCGCCTCCCAGCCCAGCCGCCCTCGTCCAAGTCGCAGTTCTGGCAGTCAAAGAAATAGCAGCACCCTCATGGGCCTAGCCCATCCTCAAATTTCTGGTAAGCAAAGAGCTGCCGACTGATGAGACCTTAGCTCGGCAAGTACAACATCGAGCGGCAGCCTACACCATAGTCAATAGAGAGCTGATCAGGCGCAGCATCACTGGTGTCTACCAGCGCTGCGTAGAGCCAGAGCAAGGCCAAGCAATTCTCAAAGACATCCATCAAGGCGAGTGCGGCCACCATGCGGCTTCAAGAGCACTCGTCGCCAAAGCTTTCCGACACGGTTTCTTTTGGCCAACAGCCTTAGAAGAGGCCAAGGAATTGGTCCAAAAATGTAAAGGGTGCCAGAAGTTCCGCTCCAAGCCGCATCAGCCGGCTTCTGCACTCAAGACCATCCCCATTGCCTGGCCTTTCGCAGTTTGGGGTCTAGACATGGTGGGACCATTTAAGATGGCACGAGGTGGCTTAACTCACTTACTTGTCGCAGTGGACAAGTTCACCAAGTGGATAGAAGCGAAACCAATCAAGAAACTGAACGGTCCGACTGCCGTGACTTTCATCTCCGACATCACAATTCGGTACGGCATACCACACAACATCATCACCGACAACGGCAAGAATTTTGCCAAAGGCGCCTTGGCCCATTTCTGTGCGACACTGGGCATCCGACTGGACCTAGCATCCGTCGCCCATCCACAGTCAAACAGCCAGGTGGAGCTGGCAAACGGCCTCACCAAGTCCGGCATCAAGCCCCAACTGATCGAGCCTCTGGAGTGCTCGGCTGGCTGCTGGCTCGACAAGTTGCCAGCCGTCCTCCGGAGTCTACGCATGACTCCAAACAAGTCAACCGGCTTCACGCCTTTCTTCCTCGTCTACGGTGCTGAAGCCGTCATCCCAACGGACATAGAGTTCGATTCCCTGCGAGTAACCAGGTACACCGAGGAAGAAGCAGAAGAAGCACGACAAGATGGCGTCGACCTGCTGGAAGAGGGCCGGCTGTTGGCACTCAGCCGGTCCAGCATCTACCAGCAGAGCCTGCGTAGATACTACAACAGGAAGGTCAGGCCGAGATCTTTCCAAGAGGGCGACCTTGTGCTCCGACTGATCCAGCGAACAGCCTGCCAGCACAAGCTGTCGGCGCCTTGGGAAGGCCCTTTCATCATCAGCAAAGTGCTGGGCAACGACTCCTACTACCTGATTGACGCTCAGAAGCCCCGAGCATGCAAGAGGGACGACTCTGGCGTAGAGACAGAGCGGCAATGGAATGCAAATCTTCTCCGAAGATTTTACAGCTGATGCAGTATGTACCACATTACCTTTTGTATTAAAGTACCAAGACTACGGGCCCCCCGAGACGAGCTGGGGGACTGCCCTCTTTTTTCTATATGATAAAAATTATGCCTACGAGTATGTTACTCTTTGTTATGCCGCTTGGCACCGGGCTCGACAGGTCGGCTCGGGGACTTGCCGCCTTGCACTATGAAATGCTTCCTGCAGCCGGACAAGTAGTGTGTGGCGCCTAAGCCATCTCCTGTCAGAAGCCGCAGCTCGCAGAGCGACTGTACGGTGGGCAGGAGTAAGGTAGAATGGGCGTTTACATGAAAAATGGCTAAGGACTCAAAGCATAAAACATAGCTTAAGCCGGCTTCCAGCCTTCCTTTTTTCTTTTCGCAAACCGACTATTAAGCAGTCGGCTCACCGCCTTCTATTCAACTTGCTCAAAACTCTAAAAACGGCTAAGTACTTGACTTCCCAAACTAGCCAAGCATTTGATCCAGCAGCAGTCCACGGAGCGGCTGTCCGACTGGCAAGACGGCAACTAAGGGAAGGCGGCAAAGGAAAAAGCCAAAAGAGCAATGAGCAAGAAAAGATAGAATTCGGATAAATATTTACATAACATAGGCCCTTGGCCGAATCTTCGAGCAGAAGGTCAAAATACACCCCGCGGGTGGAATTGTGCGAATTAACAAGTTCTTCAAAGACTACTAAAGCAGATAAAATAAAGATAAGGCGGCAGCTTAGGAAGTGGCAGACAGATTCGGAGGGTCGGAGGAGACGGCAGCGTCGGGCGTTGGGGCGGCCGGCTGGGCAGTTTCGGCTTGATCGCCTCCGGCGGCAGTCGGCTCGGTCGCACGCGGCTCGTTGCTGGAGGCGCGGTCGAGCTGAGGCTGGCCGTCCGCTCCGTCTTCTGGTGCTTCCGTCTCGCCTCCGACCTCCGCCTCGCCTTCCTCCTCGACGCTGGAGCTGATCACCTCCGCCGAGTCCTCGCCATAGTCTGGGTTCATCCCAAACCACTCCGGCGGTACCTACTCGCCGTCTTCAGCCCGCTCGGGAACGAAGATGCTGGTGTCAGTGTACTCGGGGATCGCCGTGGCACGCTTGACGAGGGCGTCTTCCACGGCTCCCAACTCCAGCTGGGCCTCTGAACGGAGTGTGGCCAGCCGGTCTAGGTCCAGCCCCGGATACCACGCCTTGACGAACTCCAAGGCCCAGCACGCTCTAGCTTGGGCCGAGGAACCTTTCCAGGCCTCAAGACGACCAGCCGCAACCTCCAGCCAGTCGGCAGTCCGACTGGGGGTGCGCGGAGCCTGCATGTCTGGCCACAGGGCAGCAGTCGCCTGGGCGCCGACATGTTGAAGCCGGCGCAGCATCCGGTGAGCCGGGCGAAGGCGAGCCTCGATGCTCAGGATATGCTCATCAAGGGTTCGGGGGGCGTCGGCGGCGATCTCTGCACCTTCCGCCCTCCGACCTTCACGGTCAGCCTCGATGGCTTGGATGGCGGCATGCGAGTGCCCAGGGAAGAAGTCTGCCAAGACGGAAAGAATGAAGAAGCAAGTCAAAAATCAAGAGTTGGCACGACTTATAATCGGCAGCTCGAAGAAAGAAAGTAAAGAAACTCACCATCGACAATGTCTTCAATCTCATGGAAGCCGGAGGCCAGCATTGCCTCTTTGTCGGTCCAGGAGGAGCGCTCGCTCGCGAACTCGGCCCGGAGGGCGGCTTCCGCCTCTTCCGCGTCCTTCTGCGTCTTCGTAAGCAGCTCCCTCTGCTCTGCCAATTGTGTGGCCCGCAGATCGCGCTCTGCGGCGAGCTTGCTGCACTCCTCCCCCTTGGTGCACAACACCGAGTTGGCTTCACTCAACTGCTGTTGAAGAGCAGCGTTGGCTTCTGAAGAGAAGGAAGAAAGAAGGCGTTAAATCATCAATAAACAAGGTCGCCGGGGAGATCCGGCCCGACTGCTCAGCAGTCAGCCCGAATCTCGGGGACTACAGCCCGCGGGTGCGCCAGCGCGCCCCTGCAAAGAAGAAAAATGACTCACTCCGGCTCTCCGACAAGTCGGCGGTCCGCTTGCTCGGCTCTTCAACGTTGCGGTTGAAGGCAGTGACACGGAGGTTGTGGTAGTCCTGCGAAAAGTATTTCAGACAAAAGTTAGTACCCGGAACTCACCAATTGGAAGTTCCGGGCTGCCTGCTCAGCAGCCGGCCCGAAACTCGGGGACTACACCCAATGGGTGCACTGGCGCGCCCCAATAGAGAGGAACAAGAAAACAAGGACCAACGAGGAAGCATACCCGGACGGCTGCCCACGATGCCAGGTATGCCTTGGTGCAGTTCTGGATGGCGTCGCCCTCAGCTCGCAGCTTCGCCTGGACGTCCAGAAGCGCCTGGTTCAGCGGCCCCGTGCCGCCTCCTTACACCCACCCAATGGGCGCAGCGCTCGTTGCTTCGGCATCTGGGATCGCCGAGCTGGTAGTGCCGGCCTCCAGGGGGCGTGGCACCGAAATCGCCTTCTCAAGACGGCGGCGCGTTGGCGAGCCGACTTGAAGGAGTAGCCTTGCCACGGCCTCATCTTCAGTCGGCGGCACCGGCAGGTCCGCCGGCTGTTTGCCTTGCGCGCTCCCTGACGGTGGCGGAGGTGGTGGCAGAATGATCACGTCCGGCATGGAGGAGTCGCCGCCTTCCCTCTCCATGATGGGGTTCTCGCCGCCGGCTTCCCCAAACTGCCCCGTGAACTCCGGAGGCGGCGGCGCAGAGTTCAGCGGGGTGATGAACACCGCCGATTGGCGATGCGCGTCCTCCTCAGCTTGCCGCTTTGTCGCGACGGCGGCTTTGGCCTCCGCCAGCTTCTTCTTGGCGGAGGCCTCCGTCTT
Organism: Triticum urartu; assembly: GCF_003073215.2. Taxonomy (NCBI): domain Eukaryota; kingdom Viridiplantae; phylum Streptophyta; class Magnoliopsida; order Poales; family Poaceae; genus Triticum; species Triticum urartu. The sequence goes on from NC_053026.1 coordinate 475,416,619, forward strand.
CTCGGCCTCCACCTTCTCCAGGCGGGCGGCCTCTCCTCATTGCGCTTCTCCTGTGCGTTCCGCTCCGTCGCCTCCCGGAGGTCGGCAGCAGGGTCAATTTGCCGAGTGGTGGCGGACGTCTCCGCTGACCCCATGACGAGGCGGCGACAACCCTCTCAAGAGTGAGGGGAGCCCTGAAGCGAGGGAAGCAAGTAAAAGACTCAGAAAAAGCCACAAAGAAAGAATAACGCGTTAAGACGGAATACTCACGCGGAGACCAGTGGCGGCTTCTTTACTTCCTTGCGGAAGCGGATGGCCTTCGCGGCCGCTTCGTCCCGCTTGGTCGCCGCAGCCGAACTCTTGGGCTACTTCGGCCGACTGCCAAACAAGGTCGGCACGGCCCTGCGCTTCTTCCCGCTGCCTGGAGCACCCGACGTGGCAGAAGAGCCTGCACCGGGATGGCTGGGTCCTGGCCGGTGGCGGGGGGCGACCTCATCATCATCAAGCCAGTCCTCTGGACTGGCCCCGAGCCGCGGGCCGCCTCCTCCCTCGGCATCGTCTTCCAAAGCCGCCGCCCCCAGATCGGGGTCGTCGACGTCGCTCTCCGCCCGGTCGGCAAGGAACTCGCGGGCCGTCCCCGTGGTGCCGGCTGGTGGATGGAGGAGAGGATTCTGACCAAAGCCGACTGGTCAGGTCGCACAAAACAAACTCGGCAAGAAAGAAGACAATTCAAAGAAGGAAAGAAAAGGCAACTCACTGTGGGTGGGGGGTTGGCGCGGGAGTACGGCTCCTTGCCGAACCGCCAGTCCTCCAGGAGCTTGCTGTCCGAGAGGTAGTTCACCATGTAGGCCACCTTCTCGTGAGGCATGTCCTTGGTGCACATCTGACTCGGGTCACGGTGCCCGCTCATTTGGCATATCATGTGGGGGCTACCTTGGGGCAGGATAACTCGGCGCGCCACGAAGGCGGCCAGCAGGTCCGGACCAGTCAAGCCCTCCGACTGCGTCAGCACTCGGAGTCGCGTGACGGCGCCGGCTCCCGCAGGCGTCAGCGGCTTGGCCCGGTATGACCAGTTGGGCAGTCTCCCAGCCGGCGGGCCGGCTTCGAAAGCTGGCAGGTTGACCCAATCGCCCTTCGCGAAGACGCTCTTCACGTAGAAGTACGATCGCTGCCACATCTTCACCGACTTTATCAGCTTGATGGTGGGGAAGGGGTTGTCGGCCCTCGACCTCCGCACGGCGATGAACGCGCCGCACTGAGCCGGCACGCCTGCAGCCTGGGTGCCAAGCTTGGAGTAGAAGAACTCCCCCAGAGCTCGAGGGTGGGGAGGACTCTGAGGAAGCCTTCACACAGGGCCACGAAGGCGGACAGCAGCACCTCCGTGTTGGGCGTGAGGTGGTGCGGCTGGAGGCCGTAGAACTCCAAAAAGGAGCGGAAGAAGCTGCTCGCCGGCAGCCCCAATCTGTGCAGGCAGTGCGAGCGGAAGATAACCCGCTCGCCCTCCTCCGGCGCTGGAGAGATCTCCCCCCTCGGCGCAAGGCGTACCCGCACGTGATCTTCGTCGGGGAGCCGACGAGTCTTGCGCAGGAACTCTATGTGGTCGTCATGGACTTCTGAGCCATCCCAGGTGCCGGAATGCACCGAGGGAGGTGCGGCGGCATAAGAAGAACTCATCGTGAGCGGATCGCCACGGTGTTCGGCAAAGCTTGGGCGCGCGGCGGTGCGAGGAAGAAGAAGAAGAAGAAGAAGAAGAAGAAGAGCAAGGAGTAGCGTGGAGGAGGGGCGCGCGTGCTCTGCCCCCCCCTCCTCCCCCTACTTATAGCCTGATGGGCTGCGAAGCTGAGGGGGCGGTCGTGGGATTTACTGCGCCCACGACCCCCCGACCCCCACGTTTCCACGACAAAAGTTATTGCGCGCAGTAACTTCACGGGAATCCCAACCGTCCGCTCGGGCCACAGCGGATCCGCTCGAGCGCCGAGGCGCTGTAATGGCGGGCCCCGCCTACGGGCCTGTCCCGTCACGCGTGTAGGCTGGCAGACTGGCCCGGCCGCGTGTTGCCACGTGACAGGCCCGGAACGGGCGGCGGCCTGGAAGCTTAGCCAGCACGCTACTTGGATCCCGCCGCGACGTTTGAAATATTGTGGAAGTCAGAGTTGGCCGAATCCGACTCCTTCTAGTCGGCCCGGCAGAAGTCAAGCAAGATCCATGTCTCGGGCACCCGGAAAGAGAAACTGCTGAGGCTCCACGGCCGATCATCCGCGGCGCCTCATCAGCTTCAGGGACTACTGTCGGAGTAATGGGCCACGGGTAGGCTAACCCGAGTCCCAGAACCTTTCAAGACATCGGGGCAGGCTGCGCTCCTCAAGACCCAGGACAAAGAGCCGCCTTCGGAGAAGTCGGCGGCAAGGCAACCGACTTTCCACTCACGGCCAAGTCCCAGGAACGACTTCAGGATAAGCCGACTCCTGACTGACGACTTCCCGAGAAGCCGGCCTAGGGAAGTCGGCCCGCAACTCCAACAAACCCCATGTCCTCATCAAGAGTGACAGGACAGGGGAGTGGCTAAAGTGAAGCCTGCTCCCACCCCTTTCCAGAGGCAGGCATGGCCACAGTACGCCGTACCCGCGGAGATCTCCATGCGGCGTGGCACTGTTGCCATGCCGGCCCTGACATCAGCACCAGTGGACCGAATCCTGCACCCATGATGGCTTGTCAGTACGACCCTGGGGCGGCGGGTCCCACCAGCCAGCGAGACCCCAGAAGAAGGCAAGTGCGCCACCAGTCGGACCCGTTGGGAGTCGGCCCCCGAGAGTCGGCCAGCCCCTCCCCCGGGGCCCACGCGCCATTAACCAGATGTGACGGAGAGTGGCAATAGTGATCGCCCGCCAAGCGGCGGGGTTGTTGCCACGACTCCATGACCAAGCCCACGTCATTAGAAGCACGACTACAGTAATCAGCAGCCGGCAAGACCCGCCCGCGGTGGATGCGGCCTGTCGGCTCCGTACCGAGCCAGTCGACAGGGCCCACCAGTCGGCAGGCCCTAGCAGTCGGCAGGGAAGACGGCAGCCGGAGGCACTGACGGCTGGGCCCGCGCCCAGCCGGACTACCATTGTACCCCTGGGGGGGTAGGCCTATATAAACCCCCAGGGCACCCATGCAAAGGGTTGGAATCCATTAGCACTAGAACAGATCATATAGGAAGGAGAGAGCTAGCCTTGCCTTCTCCTACCTCCAGAAAACAGCTCAAGGAGCAACCGTGTAAACACTTTGCCATAGTGATCATGCAGAGACCCCGTAGAGCAGCAGTAGGGGTATTATCTCCCCGGAGAGACCTGAAGCTGGGTAAGATTCGCCGGCGTGCATATCTTCGCCTCATCCCATTTCCAAGCACCGGCAACGTTCTACTTGCCCCCACCATGATAAGCCATCCTTTGGCATATGTCGCACCCAACCCCCGACAAGTTCATAAGAACAGAGTAACGCATTAGGAAAGATGACATGATGTAGAGGGATAAACTCAAGCAATATGATATAAACCCCATCTTTTTATCCGCGATGGCAACAATACAATATGTGCCTTGCTGCCCCTGCTGTCACTGAGAAAGGATACCGGAAGATTGAACCCAAAGCTAAGCACTTCTCCCATTGCAAGAAAGATCAATCTAGTAGGCCAAACCAAACTAATAATTCAAAGAGCCTTGCAGAGATAACAAATCATACATAAAATATTTCAGAGGAGAATCAAATATTTTTCATAGATAATCCTGATCATAAACCCACAATTCATCGGATCTCGACAAACACACCGCAAAAAGAATTACATCGAATAGATCTCCAAGAAGATCGAGGAGAACTCTGTGTTGAGATCCAAAGAGAGAGAAGATGCCATCTAGCTAATAACTATGGACCTGAAGGTCTGTGGTAAACTACTCACACATCATCAGAGAGGCTATGGTGCTGATGTAGAAGCCCTCCATGATCGATTCCCCCTCTAGCAGAGCTCCGAAAAAGGCCCCAAGATGGGATCTCTTCAGTACAGAAGGTTGCGGCGGTGGAAATAGGGTTTCGTGGTGCTCTCGGATGTTTTCAGGGTATATGGGTATATATAGGAGGAAGAAGTATGTCGGTGGAGCTGCGAGGGGCCCACGAGGGTGGGGGGCGTGCCTGCCCACCTGGGTGCGCCCCCTACCTCGTGGCCACCTCGCTTCTTTCTTGACAGCCACTCCAAGTCTCCTGGATCACGTTTGTTCCAAAATAACTCTCCTGAAGGTTTCATTCCGTTTGATATTCCTGTTCTGCGGAACACTCAAATAGGCAAAAAACAACAATTTGCACTAGGCCTTTGGTTAGTAGGTTAGTCCCAAAAATAATATAAAAAGGTATATTAAAGCCCATTAAACATCCAAAATCGATAATATAATAGAATGGAACAATTAAAAATTATAGATACGTTGGAGACGTATCAAGCATCCCCAAGCTTAATTCATGCTCGTCCTCGAGTAGGTAAATGATAAAAACAGAATTTTTGATGTGGAATGCTACCTAGCATAATTCTCAACGTAATTTTCTTTATTGTGGCATGAATGTTAAGGTTTGAAAGATTCAAGACAAAAGTTTAATATTGACATAAAATAATAATACTTCAAGCATACTAACAAAGCAATCATGTCTTCTCAAAATAACATGGCCAAAGAGAGTTATCCCTACAAAATCTTATAGTCTGGCTATGATCCATCTGCACCACACAAAATATTTGAATCACGCAAACCCCGATGAAAATCCAAGCAATTGTTTCATACTTTTGATGTTCTCAAACTTTTTCAATCTTCACGCAATACATGAGCGTGAGCCATGGACATAGCACTATATGTGGAATAGAATGGTGGTTGTGGAGAAGACAAAAAGGAGAAGATAGTCTCACATCAACTAGGCGTATCAACGGGATATGGAGATGCCCATCAATAGATATCAATGTGAGTGAGTAGGGATTGCCATGTAATGGATGCACTAGAGCTATTAGTGTATGAAAGCTCAACAAAAGAAACTAAGTGGGTGCGCATCAAACTCGCTTGCTCACGAAGACCTAGGGCATTTTGAGGAAGCCCATCATTGGAATATACAAGCCAAGTTCTATATTGTAAAATTCCAACTAGTATATGAAAGTGACCACATAAGAGACTCTCTATCATGAAGATCATTGTGCTACTTTGAAGCACAAGTGTGGTAAAAGGATAATAACATTGTCCCTTCTCTCTTTTTCTCTCAATTTTTTTATTTGGGCCTTTTCTCTTCTTTTATGGCCTCTTTTTTTTGTCCGGAGTCTCATCCCGACTTGTGGGGGAATCATAGCCTCCATCATCCTTTCCTCACATGGGACAATGCTCTAATAATGATGGTCATCACACTTTTATTTACTTACAACTCGATACTTAGAACAAAATATGACTCTATGTGAATGCCTCCGGCGATGTACCGGGATGTGCAATGACTCATGAGTGACATATATGAAACAATTATGAATGTGGCTTTGCCACAAATACGATGTCAACTACATGATCATGCAAAGCAATATGACAATGATGGAGCGTGTCATAAGAAACGGAACAGTGGTAAGTTGGATGGCAATATATATCGGAATGGCTATGAAAATGCCATAATAGGTAGGTGTCGGTGTCAAAACTGGCGGATCTCGGGTAGGGGGTCCCGAACTGTGCGTCTAAGGTGGATGGTAACAGGAGGCAGGGGACGCGATGTTTTACCCAGGTTCGGGTCCTCTTGATGGAGGTAATACCCTACGTCATGCTTGATTGTTCTGGATAATATGAGTAGTACAAGAGTTAATCTACCACAAGATCAGAGAGGCTAAACCCTAGAAGCTAGCCATTGGTATTATTGTATGTTATGTCGAACGGACTAAAACCCTCCAGTTTATATAGACACCGGAGGGGGCTAGGGTTACACAAGGTCGGTCACAAAGGAGGAGATATACATATCCGTATTGCCTAGCTTGCCTTCTACACCAAGTAAAGTCACATCCGGACACGAGGCGAAGTCTTCAATCTCGTATCTTCATAGTCCAACAGTCCGGCCAAAGGATATAGTCCGGCTGTCCAGAGACCCCCTAATCCAGGACTCCCTCAGTAGCCCCCGAACCAGGCTTCAATGACGTCAAGTCCGACACGCAATATTGTCTTCGGCATTGCAAGGCGGGTTCTTCTCCAAATTTTGAATGTTTGTTAAGTAGTGTCCGGCCCCATAAATGTTGGACCTCTTGGCTTCCGCGCCCAATAAGGGCTATCTTCCACGCGTCGAATGAATACGAGGAGCCAGGGCATTTTTACATTCGCCCCCTAGCCAGATAAATAAATTGTCTATTAAAGGGATGGGGATTCTTAGATCCAATCCATATCATCCTCCCACAGGGAGAATCCATCGGAGCGCGCTTCGGAAAAATCCACTCCAACATGGCCGACCACCGCAGCTCCTCCTCTCGCCCCGGTAGCCCTAAGCCCGGTGATTGGGAGAGGTGTTTTGTCTCACACAGTCGATTAGTCGAACTGCAGACTCAGGGATTTCTCCCTCCAGCGTATATGGTTCCCGTCCGAGCCGGGCTCACCACCTACAATGGCGGGGAGCAAGCGGAGAGCTTCCCCAGTCCCTCTACGGGGGAGCGGGTATGCCTTGTTCCTTACTTATTAAGGGGACTCGGATTTCCAATTCATCCATTCCTCCACGGGCTCCTGGAGTTTAACGGCCTCCAACTGCATAATTTCACCCCTACTTCCATATTACACATCGCCGTCTATGTTGCCCTCTGCGAGTTATTCCTGGGCTATGAGGCTCATTTCGAGCTGTGGAAAAGGTTATTTTGCTTCGTCCCCCGCACACAGAAGTGGTCACTTTATCAAGTGGGCGGAGCCGAAATATGGCACATCACCGAAACCAGATACCTGTCCGGTACTCCGAAGAAGACGTTCGAGGACCGGCCTTCGGAATGGTTTTATATGGAGGACGTCCCCCTTCCGACCCTGTTCGGCGGGGTCTTCCTGAGTTCGACAATGCTCCTGTGAAGAAACGCCGAAGCTGGCACCCACGGAGCCCCCAGGAGGAAGACAACGGAGAAGTCCTCTACCTGATGAACCGGATTAAAGCGCTGGCTCAATCAGGATTGACAGTAATCGAGGTTATGGGAATATGCATAATGCGGGGAGTGCAGCCACTTCAATATCGAGGGCACCCCTATGGTGTTTTAATGGTGAAGATGATGCCATCCGTTGCGGGCGTAGGGGACCGGACACCGCTGCTGCTTTAGCAAAAATTATGTCTGAGTTGTTCAAGGGAGAGGAAGAGGAGTTCATCCGGATCAAGCCACAGGTTGGATTCTCCATGTACAACCCTCCAAGCTGGGTGAGTTATATATCCTTACTCCCATTCTTCCCGCATTCTTTGTCATAGGTACTCACCTTGCCATTTTACGGCAGGAACTGCGAAAAGCTGTAAGGGAGGTCAACAGTCCATCTCCACAACCAGAGGACCCTGACCGGGCCCTCGGTCCCGGACTCGAAGAAGATCCGGATATATTCGTGGAGCTGATAGACAGGCAGTTCTATCAATTGAGCTGTGATGACGCCATGGTGGCCATTACGGCCAACTATCCCAGACTGCTCCCTGCGTCGCACGTAAGAAAAACCAAAATCCCAACTCCAAAAACTAGGATCCCCTTTTAGAAACTTCACCTACAACATACATATGGTGTTTTACAGGGAAGGCATTCGGGACGCCGTGCCGAACCCGCGGCAACTCGCCAACAAGAGGCACCGAGGCCCGGTAGGCCAAAAAGGAAGGCGGTCAGGACGGAGACGCCGGCGCAGAGGTATGACAAAACCCCGCTCCGTGGTTGTCGTCTTTCTCAAAATGTAATGACGTCCATGTTTCTTTAATGGAAAAACGCTCGCAGGAATATGTCGGGAGAGGCTACCGATCATGCTTCCACCAGTCGGGCTCCGGGACCGGACATAGAGGCGGAAGCCAACATGGGGCAGACGCCGGATACTCCTCCTACAGAGGATGTGGGTAGAATATCCACTACAAATTCAGAAGTGGAGAGTGCCATGAATCATAGGCATCGCCGGGCCGTACTCTGTGACGCTTGCTTCTCACCAGAGGCATTTGATGCCTTCAATTCTGGAGACGCGTACCTCTGTGCTTCTCAAAATGGTCTAGCCAGAGCCACGAACCAGTATGCAAGGGATGTACAGGTAAGCAAATCTGACGATTATGTATCAGTAGCCCCTGAGACTTGAAACAGTTGGCACAACTGATTTGAGGATCATATATTGTGCAGGTTCTTACAGAGAAGAATACTCGACTGTCACAGGAGCTGGAGGAATGCAAGACCCAACTTCGGGCCGCCGTTGCCGCATTGAAGGAACATGAAAAGTCCCCAGCTGGTAACATTTGTTTCAAAGAATGATCGGTACCATATAGCGTGCGGCATGGCTGCGGATCTAACAATAGATATTGCAGATGACTCCGGAGAGAATCCAGAGGACCAGCATGTCGTACGACAGCTACAGGCTGTGCTGACTGAGGTCAGGAGGGAGAAAACAATCTCCAAGATGCCAATACCAAGCTGAGCGTGGAACTGAAAGATGTTCGAGCCCAGCTTGCGGACTCCGAGAAGGAGAATAAGCGGCTTCGACGCGGCATTTTCAGTAAGTGCTTGAACGAACCCTTAAAAGGGTGCGGCGGAGAAGCCGGCTAACAGAGTTATTTTTGCAGGTATACTGACGGGTCGTCCCGTGGAGGAGATGTCCAGGTCTGCGGGTAATCTTCTACCCGAGCTCTCACAACTACACGAACAAGTTCGGCAGGTGATGCAAGGTATTGCCCAGGCCTTGTGGCCATCCGTCTCCCTGCCAGAAGGCATTGGAGAGCTTGCGGAGAAGCTCAAGGGAGCACGGCGGTGCTTCCAATTATGGAAGATATCGGCCTACCGTAAAGGTGCCAGGGAAGCCTGGGCCATGGTGAAGACACGGTATACCAAGGTTGACCCAAACCACATGGCCGAGGTCGGACCTGTGGGGCCCGATGGGAAAGAGATCCCCGTTAGCTTAGTGTATGGGCAAGTAGAATTAGCCGCAAAGTATTCCCAACAGGATTGTAGGCTAGATAGCCTGTTGGATGGTATAGAAGAGGAATTTATTCAGTCTACTTGACTATGTAATTAAAGTGACATTTATAATGCCTTCTAGCCAGATTGTAAATCATTTGTCATGGCGGACCTTTTCGCTTCAACCTCGGGACCCAATAGTCCGGAGTGTATCCGAATACCCGCTCAGTTATATAAGAACCGGGGTATGCGTGGAAACCAAGCGTAGGGGTCATTAGTGGTTGAACAGACAAGTACCCAACTAGTTATGTTATATTACATGGGTAGTAAGAAACATCTTCCAGGGAGAATAGTTCCGTTAGGGGTTCCTTCCCTGGGTACGCATGCCCTAAAGTGCATGTCTGGACTGCGAGAGAAGACGCAGGCAAAAACATCTGGGGGCACATATGGAAAATAAATAAAAATCATCTTTTGTTCACTGACCGAATATTCCCTTAAGAATGCTAGCTTTCGGCTTCACCCAGTCTGAGGTACACATCCGGCTGACCCGGCAGTAACAATCGCAGAGGTACTCCCCTTATGCCCTAGCCGAATTAATGGGAACGTAGGGCATAAATACAAGAGCTAGACAACCCATCTTGGCCAAAACTTAAGTCATATCGACGCATATAATGGCGAAGAAAAGGTACGTGCGGAAGAATAACACATGTGCAGGGCATGAAGCCCAGATAAATAATTAAGCTTCTGTGTAAGAAGCCCCCAGGTATAATGAGCGCGGTTAGCGCGTCAATAGTGTGCAAGCGAGGCACAATTGGCCCTTGAAGGACTTGAGAAAGAATAAAAGAAAGAAAGCGAAAAAAGACAGATAATGTATATGCAAAAAATGGACAGAGGGAGGAGACGAACATAGAGTCCGGCGCTAGGCATAGAATCTTCGGAGCCTGGCTGCGTTACATGGGTTCGGCTCAAGTCGATTATTCGATGCATCCCACAGACGGTACGCTCCACCAGTCAGAACATGGTCAATAATGAAGGGACATTCCCATTTGGGCTCGAGCTTGGTCTTTTTATTCTCCGGCAGGCGTAGAACTAACTCGTCAACGTTATAAGTTTTGGCTCGTACTTCTCTGCTTTGGTATCTGCGAGCCTGTTGCTGATAGAATGCGGAATGGGCTTTTGCCACGTCGCGCTCCTCCTCCAGGGTGTCCAGATTGTCCTGTCGATCGACCTCGGCTTCTCTTTCTTCATACATGCGCTGAGTCATGAATTATGTCGCAGGGCAGAACCGCCTCTGCGCCGTACACCATAAAGAAGGGTGTGTATCCGGTAGTACGATTCGGCGTGGTCCGCAGCCCCCAGAGTACGGAGTCGAGCTCCTCTACCCAGTGCGTGTTAGACTCCTTTAAGGACCGCACTAATCTGGGTTTGATGATGCTCATGATAAGACCATTTGCTCGCTCAACTTGGCCGTTGGTTTGTGGGTGATAGACAGAAGCATAATCGAGCTTGATGCCCATGTTGCTGCACCAGAGTTTTACCTCGTCGGCCGTGAAGTTCGTGTTGTTGTCAGTGATGATGCTGTGGGGGACGCCATAATGGTGTACAACCCCGGATACGAAGTCTATCACCGGTCTGGATTCGGCCGTTTTAACAGGTTTGGCTTCTATCCATTTGGTGAATTTATCCACCATGACCAGTAAGTATTTTTTTCTTATGGGTTCCCCTTTTAAGGGGTCCAACCATGTCAAGCCCCCAGACCGCGAAGGGCCAGGTAATGGGGATTGTTTGGAGGGCGGTGGGTGGCATGTGGCTTTGGTTTGCAAAAAGCTGGCAACCGACGTAGCGTTGGACCAAGTCCTGTCCGTCTACCCGGGCCGTCAGCCAATAAAAACATGTACGGAAGGCCTTGCTTACAAGGGCCCGGGCTGCGGCGTGGTGGCCGCCGAGTCCGGCATGAATTTGTGCCAAAAGCTTCTGCCCTTCCTCTTCGGAGATGCACCTTTGAAGGACTCCGGTAGTGTTTTTTTTATATAGCTCTCCCTTGTGGACCCTATAGGCTTTAGATCGCCGCACTATGCAGTGTGCCTCATTTTGGTCCTCGGGAAGTTCCTCCCTAGTTAGGTAGGCCAGGAATGGTTCTGTCCACGGGGCGATGATGGCCATTATTACGTGGGCTGAAGGTGTTATTTCGGTGGCAGAGCCTTTGATTATGTCAGAGTGTTTGGTATCGGGCATTTTGGACGGGTCCGGACTATTGTTACCGGTGTCCCCTTCCCATACCACGGATGGCTTAAACAACCTCTCCAAAAAGATGTTGGGGGGACCGCATCGCGTTTTGCGCCGATGCGAGCGAGGATATCCGCCGCCTGATTGTTTTCCCGAGCCACATGGTGAAATTCGAGCCCCTCGAACCGAGCTGACATCTTTAGGACGACGTTTCTCTAGGCCGCCATCTTCGGATCCTTGGCATCGAAGTCTCCATTTATTTGGGATATTAAGAGGTTCAAATCCCCACGCACCTCCAGGCGTTCAATGCCCATGGAAACTGCCATCCGAAGACCATGCAACAGGGCTTCGTATTCGGCTGCGTTGTTGGAGTCTGTATACAGTATCTGCAGTACGTATTGAACTGTATCTCCGGTTGGGGACGTTAGGACGACGCCAGCCCCCAGACTAGCCAGCATTTTGGAGCCGTCGAAGTGCATGATCCAATTGGAGTATGCGCCGTACTCTTTAGGGAGTTCGGCTTCCGTCCATTCGGCTACAAAGTCGTCCAATACTTGCAATTTAATGGCTCGCCGGGGTTTGTATGTTATGTTGAACAGGAGGAGCTCAATGGCCCATTTGGCAATCCGGCCCGTGGCGTCGCAGTTGTTTATAATATCATTAAGTGGCACTTCCGAGGCTACTGTAATCGAACACTCTTGAAAGTAGTGTCGCAGCTTCCGGGATGCCATGAATACCGCATAGGCTATCTTTTGATAATGTGGGTACCGTGATTTGCATGGAGTGAGGACAGTGGATATCTAATATACTGGCTTTTGAACGGGGAATTTATGTCCGTCTGTTTCTCTTTCGACGACGAGCACTGCGCTTACAACCTGATGAGTTGCCGCAATGTACAACAATATTGGTTCGCCGATGTTTGGCGCGGCCAGGATTGGGTTGGTTGCCAGTATGGCTTTTATTTCTTCCAATCCGGCTGTGGCAGCGTCCGTCCACTCGAAGTGTTCGGTGCGCCGAAGGAGGCGATAAAGGGGTAATACCTTTTCTCCTAAGCGGGAGATAAAGCGGCTTAGAGCCGCCACACATCCGGTTAATTTCTGGATTTGTTTGAGGTCCGTTGGGATAGCCAACTGTGACAGAGCTCGGATTTTGGCCGGATTTGCTTCAATTCCTCTACTGGATACAATGAAACCCAGGAGCTTTCCGGCTGGTACACCGAAAACGCATTTTTCTGGATTGAGCTTGATGTCGTATGTTCGGAGGTTGTCGAATGTGATCCTCAAGTCGTCTATTAGAGAGTCGACGTGTTTGGTTTTGACGACCACATCATCTACGTATGCCTCTACTGTTTTGCCGATCTGTTTCTCCAGACATGTCTGAATCATGCGCTGATATGTTGCGCCGGCGTTTTTGAGCCCAAAAGGCATTGTGTTGAAATAGAAGGGGCCGTATGGTGTGATAAATGTCGTTGCGGCTTGGTCGGACTCCGCCATCTTGATTTGGTGGAAGCCGGAGTATGCGTCGAGGAAACACAATGAATCGTGTCCTCAAGATAGAGGAAGAATTGCCGCATTGTTCCTCCACAACCGCAATATGATGGGTGACCGGTGGAGAGTTAATCTCCCTTTAATCGGGTTTAAGCCCAATCCGATCATAGTCCGTAGTGACTCCCAAGGCGGCGATGCGATCCAAGAGCTCGTTTAGGGAAGAGAGCTCCATT